>NC_056745.1:1224859678-1225012178 GCF_019279795.1 Protopterus annectens
CTGTTTTTCTTTCTTTAGCAAGTGTCTATTAGTGTTTGTACTATAAAATTGGAAGTAAAAGTTTTACATGAAATCCAAATAACTGTAGTCATTGTAGAAGTAAAGCAGTAAACAGTATGCACACAGAGTTTAGAACAATGTTTATGGCAACTGGGGAGAAATAGCCAAGTAATAGGACACTGCAATGGCTGCGTGGGGGGCTGACTGGGGAGGTTTTTAATTCATAACTAAGCTTAAACATGTGATCTTACAATTAGGTTCAGAGAAGGTATGCTAGTAATTTGATGTTTCTTATTTTTATTGTCCTTTTGAAATTTACTTTCATAATAGCTAGAACTCTTGGTGTAGCTTTCAGTACAGCCCAGGTGATTGGAGTTCAGTTATTGGCCCTGGTGCCTGATTATGTGTTTTCAATATAACTTAGCAATATTCACAGAAATAATGACATTTAATATTTGGAACTGCCTTAATGCACTACTACTCATTCTAGAAATTAACTCAAGTGCATGTTTAGCTTATCAGACAGTTTTAGAAGCTGGAGTCTGTTTAAATCGTAATCCTTTATAAATAAAAGTAATCTTTGCAACTCAAATATTGCTTTAATATTAATTATTTATTTATTAACAAAATCCAAACTATAGGGATCCGCAAAAAATATTTCCTTTATCAAAAGGGTCCTCCAGCTTGCAAAGTTTTGGAACCGCTGGTCTATGGTAACAGTGGGTTCTGTAGCCGAACAATTATAGCATAGTTTCAGTAGTACCTTGCCAAGAGAAATGCTTTTGGGAATTTGTACATTGTTTGAGCCTTACCTGGGCGAGTGCGCGTGTGTGGTGTGCGTCCGTGTGTGCATGTGTGTGCGTGTGTGCGTACACATGTGTGCGCACGCGTGTGTGTGTGTAAATAATTTGTTTGGAAGCCTGTTACCATGGATAAGGGGCATTGGAAGACACTGTGAATTTGATCTGTCCCAGAAATTATAGTTTATTGGCTGTTTGAGGACTTTTTTCCATCTCCTTCAACTTTCTGGTTTAAAAGCCCGCACTTGCTCTTGTTTACCACCTTTCCTATAACTAGTCTAGTCCAGATACAGATTTGCTGTATCCAAGACTGTTTGTAAGCTTCTGAGCCCACCAAACCTCTTTGTATTGGAGGGAAGCCTTCTAGCTTGTCAGTGGGAGTGGTAAGCACTAGTAGCCTATCTACCACAAGAGGAGCTGTTTCTGGCCCAGAAATTGTAGTTTATTGGCCGTTTGGGCAGTTTTTTCCATCTCCTTCAATTTCTGTTCTAAAAGCCCCCATTTGCGCTTTTCCCACCTTTCCTGTAACTAGTTTAGTCCAGATACTGATTTGCTGTGTCCAGGACTGTATATAAGCTTCTGAACCCCCCCAAGCCTTTCTGTGTTGGAGGGAAGCCTTCTATCGTATCAGTGGGAGTGGTAGGCTCTAGGTAGCCTATCTACCACAAGAGAAGTGGTTTATAGCCCAGAATTTGTAGTGTATTGGCCGTTTGGGCAGTTTTTCCAACTATTTTAACTTTCTGGTTTAAAAGCCCACGTTGCACTTGTTTCCTGCCTTTCCTATAACTAGTCAAGTCCAGATACAGATTTGATGTATCCAGGACTGTTTATAAGCTTCTGAGAGGTGCCAAAGTCTGCTCTTCAATTTTTCCATTAGATATGCTAGTTCTCTCCTCTCCTGCACTTGTACTAGCTTATTAGTCTAGCACTTTACCATACCAGACTTCTTGTAGCAATTATTGTAGCACACAAAAGTGCTACCAGCACTAAACGTTCTACAAAGAAACAGCTCCAGTACTTATTATTAATGCCCAGCCCTTCAGGCATGTCTAAAGGTCAGTTCCCTGTGCTTTCTTCTGTTAACCTGGTGAACTTGGGCATCCAAAGGCAATGTAGCAACTGCCTCATGTACACCGACAACCCTCTCCTCTTACCTCCCAACACTCAGACTTGCAAGAGATGCACTTATATATCCAAATTGGAAGCCACGCACAGCACGCACACAGCCAAGACCAGAATAGCTGGTCAAGAGGAGAAGGTCAACACTTGCACCACACCACATGGAACACATAGCCCACCAGAACACACACCAGCACTGGCTTCACATAAAAACACAAACCACACACCCATCTTCGTGGAGGCTCTCAGTAAAAATCTACCCAAATAGCAGACACCTCCAAGGCAGAAATGCACTCGACCACCACAACACAACACTAATCACGAGACACATGACTCTCCTAAACAGTGTGCCACTCAACCAAAGCCCCTAAGGCAAAACAGCATGCCCAGCACACTAGTCATAGGTAACTCGATAGTGAGGCACACTGATGTCCCACTCACTAGATTGAATAAGGAGAAAGTAACAGTTAGCTGCCTGTCAGCTGCCAGGATCCGCCACATAAAGCACGCACTCAAGTCCCTCAATAACAAGTACGAATATGACTCTGTCATTGTACATATGGGTGTGAATGACCTGAGATGTACCTCCCTGGACTACATGAAAAGAGACATGGAGGAGCTCTCGGATTATGTAGCCCAGACAGGTACAACCCTAGCCCTGAGCAGCATTCTACCATCAGCCAGAATGATCAGCCAGAATGATACCACAGTGCAAGCAGAAAATGATTGATTTCAGCAATTGGCTAAGTTTCTGGTGTCATTCTAAGGGGATCCAGTATCTGTCTGCCTGGGATGACATGATTGATAGACCTCGATGCTTTGCTAGAGATGGCCTGCATCCGTCACCCTTGGGCTTCTGGATACTGGCCAAGGCTCTTGCCACCCCTATAGTGCCTTTTTTAGGTGGTGCTCCAAAGACCAAATCACCATCGTAACAGCTACAAACAAATGCAATCTGAGGGTCATGCTGCTCAACGCTAGAAGTCTAAATCTCAAAATGCACTTGCTCGAAGCATTCTTTAAAATGGAGAACATTGACATTTGTGCTGTAACAGAGACTTGGTTCAAGGCAGCAGAAAGCACCCCTGCACTACCAGGCTATAACTCATTCCACACCTTTCGGCCCCAAACTTGGACCGAAGCTCCAAAGGTGGTGGTGTTTCCATATTCATAAAGGATGCACACACCTCCAGACTGGTAGCAAAACATAATACATCAGAGATACTTCAGGTGCAGCTAACATTGGGCAAGTCAGAGATTCAGGTCATAGCCTGTTATAGGTCCCCAACCATGTTCCAAGACACTCACTCCACATTCCTAAGCACCCTGGAGAATACTAGGGTCCAACCTAACACACTCATACTGGACAACTTCAACTACTCCTCCATTAACTGGAAAAACTACTCATGTACCAATACACCTGCCCAGCGTTTCCTGGAATTCATTAATTCCAATGCCCTGGACCAGCTCGTTCTTACTCCCACAAGAGGTAGCAACATCCTTGACCTGGTTATTACTAACATGGGCGACCGTTGCTCTACACAAATAGTCATCTCCTGCCTGGTTAGATCCAACCACAAACTAATCACCTTGGAAATCCACCCCCCCCCCCACTGCAAAGGTAACCACCATGAAAAACTTCTCCAAAGTTAACTTTGGGCTGCTAAGGACAGAGGTGGCTAACTTCACGGCACCCATGCAAATGGAGAATAGTTGCATGACCACTAAATCATACACCAATGTACTATACGAACACATGCACAAATGCATGGATCTCACCATACCCAATAGAACCAAGACACTCTCCTCCAAAAAAAGAAAGTGAATCTGGTGGTCTTCTGCCATAAACAAACTCTACAACAGAAGGAGGAAACTGATGCAGAATAAGGTGAAGACTCAAGACTGTAAAAACCTCCTTATTAGCCACAACAAAAAGTTGAGATCCCTCATCAAATCCTCTAAAGCTAACTATGAAAACAGAATTGCAGCAGATAGTAAAGACAAACACAAGGCCTTTTATAGTTATGTAAAAACCTCCATGGCAATACCAAGATTTGCTCTGAACTAGTGCACAGTGGTACTGCCTATACTGAGCCAACAGATATTGCCAATATACTAGCTGGCAGATTCAGTGCCAACTTTTCCCCTCTCCCCCCCCCAAAGGCCCAATCACAATACCAGTAGATTGCAAGGCACCCAGTATTACTGCTGCACAGGTTAAAACATGCCAAGAATATAGCTTCTATGGGACCTGACAATATCCCTGGCTGTGTTCTACATGAACTACAGAGTGAACTGGTACCTCACCTGTGTGCCCTGTTCAATCACAGCCTCACCTCAGGCTTTGTCCCCACCGAATGGTGCACTGATATAGTCGTCCCTCTCCACAAAGGAGGAGTGACTACAGACCCTGGGGACTATCGCCCCATTAGCCTGACAAGTCTGATATGCAAAGCTATGGAACGCATAATCATGGACCTAATAAACAAGAATATAGGGAATCTCCAAACTCTGGATTCTACTCAGTTTGGTTTTGTGAAGGGTAGATCATGCCTGCAAACCTTGGTCGACTTCTTTGAGTCAGTCACCAGAGCTGTAGATGAAGGCAAGGTGGTTCATACAGCCTACCTTGATATGGCCAAGGCCTTTGATACCATTCCGCACTCAAGAATAATAGAAAAACTCACTCAGCTAGGCATCAACCTCTATATCACTAGGTGGGTTCTAAACTGGCTCACAGATAGAACCCACAGTGTGAAAGTATCTGACTTCAGGTCAGGCTGCCGACCAGTCATGAGTGGAGTCCCACAGGGTTCGGTCCTGGTGACTCTCCTGCTTGGTATCTACTTCTCAGAAGTCCAGTCCAACACAAAGGGACTCTGGTTGACAAAGTTCACAGACAATTGCAAGTTGTGAGCCATTATTAACTCCCTACATGATATTGACATCCTACAGAAAGACCTCACTGAGACCAACGACTGGCGTCAGAACCACGGCCTTAAGCTCAATGCCAAAAATTATGTTGTTGTCCTCTTTGTAAAAACCAGTTGCCATGAACTGCCACATCAATGGTAGTCCACTGAACACAGAAGGAGTTATAAGAGATCTGGGAACACAGGTTGACAGCAACCTCTCTTTTGACCACCACACTGCCACTGTAGTCAGAAAGTCCTTCTATGTGGCACATCTCATTACTAAGGGTTTTGCATCCAGGAAGAAAGAGGTCATTGTCTCACTCTACTCTTCTCTCATTAGGCCAGTCATCGAGTACAATGCCCCATTTGGCATGTACCTCACTAGACACCTGCAACAACTACAAGTACAGAGGCCGCAAAAGTACCTCACAAAGAGGATCCTAGGCCTTAAACACTTAGAAGCATTCTCTGCTTGACTTATAAAGCCATGTCTGACCCAGCTCTGTTAGAAATGCTACATCTAAAGAAATTCCAATCCTTCTGCACCACATGCTCCAGAGACCTCAACCTCATTACTACAATCAACAGAACATGCTGGAGGGACAGGTTCATAACCCAGAGACTGCCCATGCTATGGAATAGATTTCCCATACATGTCAAACAGAGCACCTCACTGGCCCTCTTCAAGAGAAATCTTGATGAGTGGATGGGAAATAGAAAATGCACCCTGAGGATCACTCTAGTGGCTGTACTCGACAGAGGCACTGGAAATTAAGGTTGGGTGGCACGATGCCAGGGTAATCCTATGGGCTAGGCTTGTAAAGGCTCCAGGGACATTAACCTAGTACACACCTATGAACCTGGAATGGTGAGAAAGTGGACTGTGATGCTAGGCCAAAGAGACAGCTCTGTAAGAGTTCAGTGTGTAATTCTAGTCTGGGTGTGGATGTTAGAAGCATGTACCCAAAGTGGCATTGCATATTTTCTTTATGCTGTTGAGGCCAAGTGGCATTTGATGAATTGGTTATCAGATTAGATTTGCGAGCATGTTTTCTTTTTTTTCTTTAACCTGAGATCATCCTTCTGGTAATCGTGAAATCTACATTGGGCAGTATAGCAGATCCAAGAAGCAGAACCCTTGTCCCTCACATACTTAACTAATACTTTCATTTGCCGGTGGTATAATTCAGAAAACATTGGTGGCAGACAGATCATTGCCAGACAGATCTGCACATCTTCTAGTCCAAGAAAGTCCCTGTTCTACTAGATTACCTTCACCTCCACAAAACTAGTAATACCAGAAATACTCCATTAAGGAACTCAATTTTTACTGCCACATAAATAGGCTCTTCTGTCCTGATAAGTATCTAACACAACACATGCAATATCTATGGAATAAACTTACCTTACCTATCAAGCAATGCAGCACATTGGTCACTTGTAAATCTAATCTTGATAACTGGTTGAGGAATTGCAAATTCTCCTTTACAGTATGTAGTATGGTTCTCCATGATCAGAGCAGTTAATTCATTGGCTAATTTAGTCATCTGCTAATGCACACTTACAAGACTTTTGAGTTGCTTTGGTGAGGCTACTCGATGTTCATTTTGACTACATCATTTGTTAACCGGGAAAGTCCGACTTGGAATGACGCCAATTTTCAGAGCAGGCTCGGGGAAAAACACTCCAAACGCATGTCCTTGTAACATGGGAAGAAGCCCACACAAACACAGGGAGGACATGCAGACTCCGCACAGAAGGCACTCCAGCCGAGAATCGAACCAGAGAATCTCTTGCTGTGAGGTGACAATGCTACTGCTGCAGCACTGTGCTGTCCGCAAAATCAGTGCTAAGTGCGAGAAAGGGAGTTTGCACACTTCTCCCACTGTTCTAAATAGGTTAAGCATGAATATTGAGCACAAACTGATCCTGTTTATCTGAGCCATCCTGTTTACATTGTTGAGCGAGGAAACTGTTATTGTTATTAATTCCTTACATCTGTTAAGTGTGCCATAATCCTAATTAAATTTGCATTTCATCTGGTTAATATACTGCTTGGGTTTAGCATATATGTAGCCAGTAATACATACAAAACTAGAAAAGACTTGCTTGATGTCAAACTCCATTAATTCTAGGATTGTGAAACTTGAGTAACCTTGGACACATTTCACAATGACCACAATGAAATGAACCCTTCTTAGTGGTACCAATGTTTTTTTTTTCTGAAACACTGTCTACAGCATGTTTTTTAAATGCTGTGTTAAAGAAAAAAAAATCACTTTGAAAGGCATTATTGTTTGAGTAACATCTGATTTCAGAGTACACCAATACTGTCTTTCCAATTTCACTACAGTATTTGGAGAATCACTGTTAGTAGTGGAAAATACATAATATCATATTTACTTTGATTATATTCCAAATTTTTCATCAAAATTCTTAGCACCTTTCACTTAACAAAGCCTTCATTAACTTTTACGTTCATTTTCCCCTTGGTGAGATTTAATATTAGCATACTAAAGTGTGCTTCTCAAATAAAATACTTTTAACTTTCTCTCTGTTAATTCTACTGAGTGCAACATCAAGATAATCAATTTATTTTATTTTGTAATAAGAAAATTCCACACTAGTATGAATTTCTTGTAAAACTTTAAAAAAATGAGCAAATTCTTCAATGTTTCCATGACGTATGAAGACCACATCTTCAATAAGTATGTGCAGAGCAACAGCATTGCCTTTGCTGCTGGAAGATCAGAAGGTTGTGGGTGCTATTCCCACTGTAGGATTTGGATTAATTTTCAAATTGCTAGCAGTGTAGTGGAGCATTAGCAGGTGTTGTACTTCTGAGTGTGCTGCCCTTTGGATGTGATCTTAGACTGAAGTCTGATCTTCTTGAGTTGGTGGTAGACCAGGTAGATGTAAAAGATCTTCTGACACTTACAAAAAAGACCAGGGGGGTTTAGTTAATTTTATTGCAGTGATTCTCAGAATATACCCATATATTACATCATGCTGTTTCTGTTGTAAATAGTGTTTTTGTACAAAAGGGAAATATTAACAAGTCACAGGTATTCTCTAACATATGTTTAGATGTCGTGCTAAGCCTGCATGCTTCATTTGTGTTAGTGTGATGAGCAGCAGTCCTCAATGAATATGCAAACCAATAAGCAAGCTTACACATCCAGCAGCACCTGCTAGCATTCACAAACAGGTGCATAGAAGCCCAAGAACACAGTATAAACAACACATTGTATGTATATATATATATATATATATATATATATATACACACACACACACACACACACACACAAAACACCAGTAAGCAAGTACTTGTGGACAGCTCAGCACAAGGCAAGAACAACTTGAATGACATAATAAAGAGGCTGGAAAACCTTAATGAGGAAAGAGTTGTTAGATATCAGATAAGTGTAGAAATAACAGTAGTTAAAGTTATTTTTATGCATACTGGTAATCCTGTCCACTTAGGGACTCATGTACATAATAAAAAGGAAATGCTGACAAAAGATGTACAAATGCTGCAGTGTAGCAAAGGGGAGTAAATGTGATGCATGTAAAATGTATTTAAAATGCAGAGTTGATACAACAGCAAGGAAAGTAGATATGTAAGGGCAGATTGCATATGCTGCAGGTATTACACATCAGTTGTGCATCTAGAAAGTTATATGTTGTAACCAACATTATTGCTGTAGTCTCCATTTATCATGTAAATGAACTTTCAAGTAGTTGCCCTAGTCACTTGAGAATTGAACTTTTATTGTCATTTGTTGTCACTTGTAACCATAGGAAAGTTATTGTAAAGTTAAAATTCCATTAGCAAAGCATGTGTTGTATATTAATGTAAATCATGGAATAGTTTATACAGTTGTAAAATCTAACTGTATGTTTTTCACTATACCTATATACATTTCCTGAGACATGCTCAGTAAATTGTTATACTCACTTGATTATATTGGGAATCCCTATCTATATCTGTGTTGCAGGTATGTGGAACTACTCTGCCATTGTAATGTATAGTGTGGGAGTGATCAAAGGTAATAAATTACATCCACTTGATTGACGTTAGAACCTGAATACAGGTTAAATAATTACAAGTTTTTCAGTGCCTTATGTGTATGAAGAAAACAATACTGACTTCATTATAGCAGTGTGCACACCTGTGACAATGCGGACGTACTGAGAAGAATCACAAACGCCTGTGCAATCATTCCTTAATAGCATTAATTGATGAAAAAAGCTTCTTTTCAGCAACCCATATGTTGTGAATGGTAGAAAGTTTGTGACTATTCATGCATGCTGTGTATGTATGTATGTTGTGAAATACTGAAGGACATGACACTCACAACGGCTAAGATATAAACAGAATGATGATCTGACGTACATAATGACAGTTGTCTAACTGTAGCATATGTCACATACGTATGTGCAAAATGAGGCTTATGGGCCTATGACATGTGTAAACATGCATATAAATCGAGGTTAATTATGTAGTCGATCCCCTGATGTGGGTGGTGTATGTATGAATGCCATTATGTGTATCATTCTGCATAGGATGCATTATGTGTATAAGACAGTGGATAGGTTGCCCTGAGAAGACTTAGGTAAAACAAAATTACATATCAGCATTATGGTGTTATTGCATCACCTACTGGGAAATTTAGCAAATGTTGGGCTACAAATATCTGAGTGTAATGCAATCATGGTACAGTAATAAATTATATGACGTGTGCTGTTCCTGCTGGAAGTGCAAAACTGTACATGTTGACATAAAAAAAGTATGCCAAAATACACATGTGAATTCAGTATATCATGATGTTATAATTGATATTTAGCCTTGAAGTTAGCCTTATTAAACACATTAGTAATACCTGTATGACACTACAATAGCATACATCACACCCAGGTGAAACATTAACATGCATTAGTAAGAGATTTTTGACAATTTACATTTCACATATACCAAGTGTACACTGGCCTTGGACAAATGCCGTAATCCTCTGCTCATAGGTCAATAAGTCTGTTGTGAGGATGCTGCCAAAGCCAACCTTCCAGAAGCTAATTATATTACTTTCTGACAAAGAAGAGCAAATGACAGATCATTGATTACTTAATGTAATTTGTGTTAAACAACGCAGTCTTATGCAGCATTCTACTGGGCATGCTCATAAGGAACTACAGCAAAGGCTACAATAACATCAACTAACCAATACAAAACAAACAAAAGTATCATAACAGAATCCCACTCACACTTTTTGAAAATTTTGCAGCATAGAACACATTAAAGAATGATTAATAAGCCATCATTTCCTTTAAAGCCCTATATTGTGATCAAAATAATAAAATGTATATATAAATATTTTTTATGAAGTCTTGCACTGCAGATCATTATTTGTGGAAATAAGCAATGCCTGTGAGCATTCACTGACATACTCAGCAGCTACATCTTGCCAGATTTGAACATCTGCCGAAGGCAGATCCCAGAGAGAGAAGTATATCAACCATTGATGCCACAGAACAATGCATATCTGATGGGTCATGAATAACACCCTTGAAGGGATTACATCAGTATCCTATTGTAGTGGTTATGGTTCCTCTAACATGGAGTATGAAACCTGAAAAAAAGGCGTCCCTCTTACTGTGCCGTGTCTCCAGTCTTTGGCTTAACCACTCCTGTCTGTCACAGTTGTCTGACAGACATTACCTGATTCAAACCTGTAGATCAGTATGTGTGTATGTACCTTTAAGAAGCTACACGAGGGCTTACACAAGTGTATAAATACTGAACACATGCAAGTTTGACTGCCATTTTGTAGTAAGCTGTTGAGATGGAAGCATGTATGTATGTATGTAAGGTCTGTCTGTTAACTAGTTTGTTTGTACTTTCTGATGATGCTATCCATCCTGATGTGTTTCTGTATATTAAAGCATCTAAATGAAACCCCCTACATGCTTGTCTTATGTGTTTGAGAGCAACAAGTGACATGGTGCCAGAAGTGGCATGTCTAAAGGACATGTAATCAGAAATGGCATATTTAAGGGGCATGAAGTTAAAGGAAGCTTGATTAAAACAACTTAAGGTACTTGCTAGGAGCTGGTGGAATATAAAGGAGTGAATCATCCCTAAAATGTGCAGAACTTCGCAAAATAGGTCAGAAATGAATTTCAGATATTAAAACTTGCTCAACACTATTTCTTTTTGCATAATATGAACGGGGCATACAGAACATTCTAAATGATATTCGCATAAACCAATATGTATCATAAACAAAGACACTGGTAACCTCCAAACTCTGAATCCCACCCAGTTCGGGTTTGTGAAAGGCAGATCATGCCTCCTGAACCTGATCGACTTCTTTGAGGCAGTCATCAAAGCCGTGGATGAGGGTAAGGTGGTTCACACAGCCTATCTTGACCTCGTCAAAGCTTTTGACACCATGCCCCATTCTGGAATTATAGCTAAGCTCACTAAACTAGGTATAAATCCCTACATCACAAGATGGGTTGCCAGCTGGCTCACTGACAGAACCCACACTGTAAATGTTGCAGACTCCAAATCTGACCTCAAAGCAGTGACAAGTACCACGGGGTTCCATCCTGGGACCTCTCCTGTTTGGTATCTACTTCTCTGAAGTACAGGCTAACACAGAAGGCCTCTGGCTAACGAAGTTTGCAGATGACTGCAAACTAGGAGCCATAGTCAAGTCCCCAAATGATGTGGACATCCTACAGAAGGGCCTTGCTGAGACAGATGCCTAGTGTCAGAGCCATGGCCTCAAGCTCAATGCCAAAAAGTGCAGTGTCATCCCCTTTGGTAAAAACTCTGTACCCATGAACCCATAGGCAGCAATCTACTTAACACCGAATGTGTGATATGAGACCTTGGGACCCAGGTGGACAGTAGTCTCTCCTTTGATATTCACATCGCCAAAGTAGTCAGGAAGTCCTTCTACATGGCACACCTCATCATAAAAGGGTTCTCATCCAGGAAAAAAGAGGTCATTGTTCCCCTCTACTCGACACTCATCAGACCCATTATAGAGTACAACGCCCCTTTTGGAATGTACCTCACAAGACATCTGCAGCAGCTGGAAAGGCCACAGAAGTACCTCACAAAGAGGATTACTGGCCTCAAACAAATGCCCTACACTGATCGCCTCAAAAAACTCCAGCTTTACTCTGTAGCATATCACCTACTCCGAGGTTATCTCTGCCTAACATATAAAGCTATGTCAAACCCAGAGCTGTTGGACATGCTACACCTAAAGAAATCCCAATCCCTCTGAGCTACATGCTCTAGGGACCTAAACCTTGTCACCACAATAAACAGGACATGCTGGAGGGATAGATTCCTGTCCCAGAGACTTCCCATACTCTGGAGCAGGCTACCCATCTATGTCAAGCAAAATTCTTCATTAGCACTTTTCAAGAAAAATCTTGATGAGTGGATGGGAAATAGGAAATACACCCCGGGGATCACTTCTGTGTCTCTGCCCGACAGTGGCACAGGAAAATAACTTTCTTGGGTGGCGTAAGCCAGGGAACCTTGTTGGCTAGGCTTACGTAGGCCCTTGGGCCGATAGCCTAGTATCTACCTATGCACCTATGTACAATATTGATAAAAATATTAAAATTACTATGGAAAATATTTGACATAAAGTCAGAATTGCATAAAACAAATAAAGTAAGGGGAAATGACTGCATTTTCATAAAGCCTGTATTTTTCTTATTAAGCAAAGATATCTGAGTTATCAGAAGTTTGTGCAGTGTTACAGTAAAGCTGTTTCGCAGAGTACAGCCATTACAGGCAATATTTCACAGACTACAGCCATTATAAAGCATATTTCACAGACTACAGCCATTACAGAGCATATTTCACAAATTACAGTATTTCAAAGAGTTCATCGTGTATTTGAATGTTATTACAAGCTCACAGAACAGTTTGTTCATACATTATTAAAAGGGCCATATTTTCAGTGTGTTTGTGCATACTTTGTGGGCATGGCAGACAGATTTTGAAAACCTATTGCACTTGTGTTTGACAGTAAAATTGCTGAGAATTGGAGATTGTTTGAGCAAGAGTACGACATTTTCATACAGGCTGCATTTCCTCATAAAGATGGTCATACAAAGGCATTTATTCTACTTAATTTAGCTAGGTCAGAAACCGTACAAAGGGAGCGTTCATTTGTGTATGCACCTGCTATCTATACTGGAGAGGGGGGAAAACTTCATACTGTTGTACTGGCTGAGTCAAGGGAGAACCTTGAGTGCTTAAAACATACATTTAGAGAAATGTGTAACCCCCAGAAAAATGTTACAATGGACAGGCACTTATTTTACACAAGGGATCAAAAGCCTGGTAAAACCTTTGCAGCATATATAACTGACCTGAGAAATAAAGCTAAAATGTGCAGATTTGGTGATTTAAGGGATGAGTTGATAAAGGACAGACTTGTGTGTGATTAAAAAGATGATGTGAGAAAGATTTTACTTCATGACAGGGATTTAGACATTGAATAAGGCCATTGAGATTTGTTAGATATTTGAGCTTATAGAAAAGCACACACATATCCTTACAAATGAGAACAGCTTTAGAAGGCACAGTGACAGAGCTCATGTTGATAGTATGCAGCACATTGTTAAAATAAACAGGCCCAACACATGGCAGCAACTGTAACCCCTGCAGCACTCACTGGTAAACCCCAGAGCTTTCTAGCAAATTCCAGAGTTCACACAGTCTCAGTGAAGCATAAGAATGCGTCAGCAAGCTCAAAGCATGGGCCCCAACCTAGTTTCATTGCCAACTGTGGTGGAAGCCATGAATCTAAAAGGGACAAATGTTTGGTTCTGGTTAGCAATGCCACAAATGTAATAAATGGAATCATTTCAAAAGGTTTTGTAAATCAAAAGGCCCACATTCTTTCACTAAAAGGAAACATTTTAAGAAACGAGTTGATGAATTAGAAAGCCATGACATAGTGTCGCAGGCTACTCTTTATGTTAATGGTGTGTCAGTGCTTCTTGAAGCAGTCAATACAGCAGATTTAAGGGCAAAGAATGAAGTATTTTGTACTGTTCGGATAAATGCCAACCCATAGGACTCAAAGTTGATACAGTTTTCAAGTGGAATGTTATGTCAGCAGAAACATTTGCTAGAGTGTGTCATGATGAAAGGCTTGATTTGGCAAGGTATGTGAAGCTTGTTGCTTATGGAGGTGAAGAAATTTAGACTGAAGGCTCAGTAGTGCTTTCATGTTACTTAGCTGGAAGAAGCTACAAATTGTTATTCTATGTGGGCAAGAAGCAGGTCCAGTCATTATTAGGGCTCAGAGATAGTTTGAAAATGTGACTGCTTTCATTTAATAAAGAAGTCCATCATGTTAGCTTAAAAGGGCATACTCTAATTTCACCCAGTACATTTTTTCTACCTATGCTGATCTGTTCATAGACAAACTAGCCAAGCTTCTAGTTGTGTACACCATGAAGTTAGACCCAGAGGTCAGTCCAGTTATCAGGCCAGCATGTAAAGTTCCAATCGCCATGCAGGACAGAGTCAAAGCCGAGTTAGATAAAATGGTGTGACAAGATGTGATTTGTCCAGCTGAAATTCCAACTGAATGGGACGGGTATCTTCCATGGTGGTAGCTCATAAGAAAAGTGCAGATGATATCAGAATATGGATTGATGAAGGAGATTTAAACAAAGGACTAAAAAGACCTCATCATCCAATGCGCACAGTCTAAGAAGTCACAGCCTTGATACCAAATGCCACTATTTTTTCTGTCTTAGATGCAAAGAGTTCATTTTGTCAAATTCAGCTTGACAAAAAGGCATTATTGCTCACTAGGTTTAGTACTCCGTTTGGCAGGTACAGATTTTTGAGAATGCCATTTGGGATAAATTCTGCAAGTGAAGTCTTTCAACGAGCAATGGAGCAAATTTTTTCTGGGTATTCTTGTGCTATTATAGTAAATGACATACTGGTAGGAGGTCATGATGAGGCAGAGCATGACAGAAACCTCAGAAAAGTTCTGGAAAGGGTACATCAAGTGAATCTTAAACTCAATCCACAGAAATGCAAATTCAGGCTACAAGAAGTCACTTATGTTGGTCACTTATTTACTAAAACATGCCTATGACCAGACCCTTCAAAATAAACAGCCATTCTTGAGATGCCAGCACCAGACATTGTTTATACCCTTTCTTGGTATGATCAACTACCTAGGCAAGTTAATTCCAGACTTGAGCCAACTTTCCGCACCACTCAGAGAGCTGACACATAAAGACATACCCTGGTCTTGGTTAGAGCAACACCAAAGAACATTTGATGTCCTGAAACAGAGAATTGCTAGTCCACAAACTTTCAGAAATTATGGTGTTCACAAACCAGTTACACTTTCCTGTCATGCTTTGAAATTTGGTCTAGGTGCAGACATTCTAAAAGAGGATCAACCTGTTGCTTACGCATCAAGAACTCTTACCTAAACTGAGATGCAGTATGCCCAGATCGAGAAAGAGCTTTTGGCAATTGTATTTGCATGTTTGTAGTTCCATGATTATGTTTATGGTAGACCTATCCAGACTGAAACAGACCACCAACCTTTAGTCACTATCTTGAGAAACCCTATCCATTCAGCTCCAGCCCACTGTAACGTATGATGCTGAGATTTCAAAAATACAATTTTAATCTTGTTTACAAGAAAGGCAGACTTCTTTATCTTGCTAATACATTATTCAGATAATCCAGAAACACCACAGAATTGCATGAGAATGAGAACCTTCATTTTGAAGTCATTGAAGTAAGAATATTTTTCTTCCACACATCTTGATGAGCTGGGAGATCACACAGACACAGTTTCAGTTGTACAAAGGCTCAACCACTTTATCAATCAAGGATGGCCGTCAAAGCAGTCTAGTTTACCTCAAGAAGTACAACCTTATTATCCATACTGAAATGAGATTTTGTGTGACAAAGGTGTCACTATGAAAGGTCCAAAAGTCATTGTTCCAAAGTCCTTGCAACAAGAGTGCATTGCTATCTTGCATCGTGGTCACCCAGGAGTAATTTTTACCAAAAGAAGGCCGAGAGGTGTAGTATTTTGGCCTTTTGTGTCACAAGACATTGAGAGAGGACTTTTATCTTGTTCAGTGTGTAATAGTACTAAGCTGCATCATCAGAAGGAACCACTTCAGCTAAACCAGATTCTGGAACTACCTTGGTCGACAGTAGCCACTGACATTTTTGAGTGGAATGGTCAACATTATTTGGTGTTAGTAGACTCTTATTCCATTTGGTTCGAGATTGACCTACTTCCTAACCTAGCATCCAGTACTGTCATTACTAAGATGAAATGTCATTTTACTGTGCATGGTAGCCCACAAAAAGTTATTTCTGATAATGACACACAGTTTACAAGCCAAAAGTTCAAAAGATTTGCTGAAGAATGGGACTTTACTTATGTCACAAGTAGTCCAGAGTATCTGCAGTCAAAACGTTTGGCAGAATGTGCAGTTCAAAGTGTAAAACAGTTACTTGAGAAGTCAAAATGAGATAATAGTGATATTTTCCTGAATCTCTTGAATCTCAGTAATGTTCCTCATTATAAATATCTTGGTTTACCTGTTTAGAGATTCTGTTCAGACAAACCAGAACCACATTACCAATCAGTAGTCAGTTGTTGGTTCCATGTATCAAGAACAACAGGTTAGTGAAAGGCAATATGTTGAAGAAGTTCCCAACCCAGAAGTCCTACTAGGTAAAACCAGCAAACCACTCAATCCATTACAAGAGGGAGAAGTGGTAAAGATTCAGACGTCCAAAGGTTATGATTGGATTGGTGTCATGAAGAATATTGGTCCAGAGCTGAGATCATACATTGTGGAATCACAAAGAGCAGTTTTAGGTGGAATCGGAAGCATTTAAAACTGGTGTCTGAACCTACACCATAGCACATAGCCTGTGAGAAAGACTCTTTATTTCAGAGTGAGTTGTCCAGTGTTCCAATTCCTGAGGAAGTTCTGGAGGACATTCCCTTTTCAATGACAAATCCAGAAGTTCCTGATGCAAGTTATGCACTGCAGACTGTCCCTGTTGCTAAGTTTGGTGCAGACTGTTATGTTACGAGATATGGACACATCTCTAAACCCTGTAGCAGATACGAAGCAACTTGGACACGAATATTGTGTTTTGTTTCTAACGTATATAGTAATGCATGTCTAGCTCTGATATTATTCTTTCAAAAGGGCAATCTTTTTAAGAGGGAGAATGTAGATCAATATTTGTGTATTTACCTTTAAGAAGCTATCCAAGGGCTTGCACAACTGTATAAATACTGAGCACGTGCAAGTCTGACAGCCATTTTGTAGTAAGCTGTTGAGATGTAAGCATGTATGTTTGTAAGGGTTTGTCTGTTAACTAGTTGTTTCGTACTTTATGATGATTCTATCCATCCTGATGTGTTTCTTTATATTAAAGCATCCAAATGAAATCCCCCCGCCTGCTTTTCTTATGTGTTAGAGAAGGATGAGCGAAAAACCCTTACTGACAATTGTCTTGGCAGACCTTACTCAGTTCATACCCTAACTGATTATTCCCCACACTCTACAGAGCTGTGTAGTAAACTATGTCACTGGAGATAGTAACTGAGGATGTCACAAATAATGCCCTTCTAGGTGTGAAATAAGAAAGACTTTTGATGATCATTTATCCAATACAGATTATTCTGACGGATCAAAAGGATGTAACAATAGAACAAGAGGAGGAGCAAATGCAGAGCGCTAAAGAGAAAATAAGGGAGTATCTGGATAATATGCATGAGTTTAAAAGGATTGCATGTAAGCAACTGTTTTTTTTTTTTTTTTTATAATTCCAGGCCACAAAACTGTTTAACACAATGAATTAGGCAAAGGAATGCTGAAAGGTTTGTTGCCAAACTTAGAGAACAATTATCAAGAAAAATAACATGAGATTCAGTAGAGGTTTTAGAGATATTCTAGAATTGTTATGAAAATTTGTGTAAAGCAGAGGAATGTAGAAATCAAGGAAAAATACAAATGGAAATATTTATGGAATGTCAAGGTTAGAGGTAGATGAGGCTCAACAACTAACAGTTAAAACAGCTGGTGATGAGATAAAAACAGTGAGGTATAATCAGTTTTCAGGAAAGTCTCCAGGAACAGATGGTATTCCTGTGGAAGTTTGGAAGTTAGGAGAGAATAAAGTGATAAAGATTTGAAAGATTTTGTTGAAAAGTATTTTAAAAGAAGAGGAAGCACAAACATCTTGGAAGAAAGCTGTGGTGGCTGTGTTACATAAAGATGGCAAAGACCTTTCATAACCAGCTTCATATAGACCCATTTCGATTTTTAACCAGGATTATGCAGTGTTTATGTCTATACTAGCTAAAAGGATGACAAAGGTATTGCCAAAATTGATAGATATTTGTCAGTTTGGTTTTGTGGAGAAGAGACAAACTTTTGACAACAATAATAGAACAATGATGATACAGAGGAAAGCAGAATGTAAGAAAATACCTCTGTTGTTGGTGGGTCTTTATGCAGAGAAAGCATTTGCATTCCCTGATACAATAATAAGATTAACAGGATAGATGAAGGATCGGAGGCAAGAATTAAAGTAGAAGGGTCTTATTAGAAAAGCTGTATTTAAACAGAGACACCAGGCTCGGGTGCCCCCTTTTCCCTTTGTTATTTGCTGTATATTTAGAGCCACTGGCAAAGAAAATAACAGACTCAGAAATAGAAAGATATAAGTGGCATTGTAATCAAGCTATATTGGCTTTATTTGCAGATTATATTATTTTGTACCTGATAAATCCAGGGAAGGACGTCTCAGTGTTGTGGAATATTTCAAGTCTTTTGGGATATCAAATTAATGAAGATAAAACAAAGGCTATATCTGTAAAATGATGTACCCATACATGAATTGGTTCAGCAAATACCCATATGTATGGGGACATGATAAGATGACGTATTTAGGAGTATGGAGCAAAAAGGCTTATGTTATAGCAGCTATGAATATTTGGGAAGAGACTAAACAAACAATAATATAAAAACTGAGAAACTGGAAACTCTTATTTATGGATATAGATACTAAGATACAAGCAGTGAAAATGTTTCAGTCACTTTATTCTTGTATATGGTTAGGTATACAATAATTAATAAAGAATTGAAAGAATTCATCTGAAAGGGAAAGAGGGAACAAGTTAAGTTGTATACACTGATCATTCCAATAGAACAAGGTGGTTTAAGGCTTTCCTGATTTGAAGGGCTATTTTAGAGCTATACAGTTAAGGTTCATATACATAACAAAAGCATACATAACCAAGTTTGACCCAGAAATGTTCATTACTTCACTGTCATCTATTAACTGGAACTTCCTAAAATTCTCCCAAGACGATGCTATAATTGAATTTAATACAGCTTTTCTAAATATCAATATCCCTGTATCTCCTTGAAGGAAGAGACTGAAAAGAAATAATGCAATCTGGCTATCCAAAAAGAGCAGAATGCTAGCTAATGCAGGAGAGAGAAAAAGCATGGAAAGAATTGCAAAAATATAAAACCCCTCAATATTTTGAAAAATTCAGAATGCTTTGATAATCATACTAAAAAGCAAATAAATGAAGACAAAAAACTATACTATAACTTTCAGAATAATATTAAACAACCTGAAAAAAATTTGGACATCCATTAAAGAAATGTTTACATTCCGGGCAAAAATTTCAACCCAAACCCATCTCCCGGTAACTTACCACACGAAACTACAATACAGTTCAACTCTTATTTTACAGATTGAATAGCATCTTTAACCAACTATTCCTCAAATTTTACAGATAGTATAGCATCTTTAACCAAGGATTCCTCAACATCTAATCCCAGCCCTGCCCAACAGCCACACATCAGCACATCCACTTTCACATTCAAACCTGCACCCACATCCTATATAAAACTACTCTTAAACAAACTTAAACTGTGCTCTTCTTCAGCCGATGACCTTCCAAGCAAATACCAGCCAATAGCATTCCTGTCAGACTTTATCCCCCTGCACATAGGAGGAAATTCAGCAGACATTAATAACTTTAGACCTATAGCAATTTTATCTCTCCTCACCAAAATACCTGAAAATGTATTCAAAAACAATTGCTAGACTATTTTGTGTAGAAGAACACCTATCCCCTACACAACATGGCTTCCACCCTTTTCTTAGTACTAGCAGTGCCCTTCCCACCTTTATGGATACTGTCAATAAAGCTAGGGATAATGGCAAACTAGCCTCTTCCTTATTTCTAGATTTGTCTAAAGCCTTCGACACAGTTTGTCACAGCAAAGTTCTACTTCAAATGTCCTCACTAGGTCTGCCTCAGCCTACCCTTCTGTGGTTCAAAAGCTTCCTGTCCTATAGGTATCAGTGAGTAAAATGGCACTCCACTCTTTCTTCTTACCTCCCAGTCACCACCAGTGTACCACAAGGCTCTGTTCTTGGTCCCTGCCTCTTTAACATTTTCACCAGTACTCTTTATACTTCCACACAACAGTCCACCCTAATACAATATGCAAATGATTCCACTCTCATTTGCAAATGTGACAACATGGTACACCTCCAAAAAATTACTCAGAAAGCTATAACAGCCACTGAAACATGGCTTTGTAACTCACAAATCATGCTCATCCCAAAAAAGACCAAACTCCTACTTTTTTACCCAAATCCCTCTGTCATGAAAAAACTAAATTTAAAGTCCTTTCTCTTGATAATACAACAATTGAAGTCACTTCTCATAGCAGAGGATTACGGGTGATAGTGGATGATAATCTTCAACCTTCATACAGTATACAAAATTGCATAAGAAAAACTTGTCAAAAACTAAGGATGCTTTACAGAGACAAAAACATTCTCACCCATGCAACTAAAACTACACTTGCCACTACTTATCTACTCCCCACTCTTCTTTATGCACTCCCATCCTTAATAACCTCCAGGCTTCGCAAAAATTAAAACTTTAACAATGCTATAACAAAGCTGCTACATTTGCAGCACATATCCCTTTCAGAATCCATCACTGTATAGCACTGAAAAGCCTAAATTGGTTAGAAATGCCACATCAACTAACATATACACATCTTCTTACCACCTATAAAATTATCCAACATCCATCTCCCTGTTCATCACTAAAATAACATTCTATACAACTATGTCCCCAGTTAGTCATTGCGATCCAGTGACCAAAAACTTGTCTGTCTACAAACCTAACACGTCTGCTGAGCATTGTATGTAATTGTACAAGGTTGCTAAGTCTTGGAACTCCTTATCTGAATCCGTCATGTCTGTACTCTCCCTCTCATCTTTCAAAACTCTGAAGGACTTCCTAGCTAAAATCTGTCTGAAAGCCAGGATAAACTATATCCCTAAATGTGAACAAATACCTTCACATTCCTTGTACCTCCTTAACCTCCCTTCTTCACTTAATTCCTTACTTCTATCTAATTCTGTTCCCTGACTTTCTCTCTAAATACACCGTAATCTTGTTTTCCCTCACTTCATATATCAGTTACTATTTGTATTAGACTAACTTAGCTTTAATATCTCTACAAACTGTCTAAAATTACTCTAAATATCAAATGATTGTCATACTTATACTCAATTCTTAACCAATGTTTTTATATTATGTCTAATTTGTTATAATTATTTAAACTACAGGTGGGTTTGTTTTATTCTTGAAGATTGCAAAATTATTGTTCTTAAAATGTTTTGTAATAATTTGGAGCTTTTCTTCCCAGGCCTCCGCTGAAAATGTGCTTTTACCCAGTCAGACTTTCCTGGCAATCAAATGTCAATAACTAAATAAATAAGCAGAAGGTTATAATTCAAAGTTGAAAGGGATGATGATGAAGCAAGGGGGGAAGTTCAAGAAATTTAGAGAGAGTTGGATTTTGGATGCAGATCTTTAAGGAGAATAATAACAACCATAAAGAATATTATATTCATAAAGTAGCAGAAAGTATTCTAAGAACTAATCCAATACGAGAATAAAGAAAGGAGATTTTGTCAATAATAGTGACTGCAATTAAAGACAGAAAATAGGCAAGAGGGGGCTGGAATTTACTGGAGAAACCTGGCAAAGGAAGAAAGGTAATAGAGTGGGATGAGGACAAAAAGACATTTGGATTACAGACTAGAGACTGCTTTCCCTACTAAGCTTGATCTCAGAGTACAGGCAAAGAGAAAGGGATAGGGGAACGTTAAGTGAAAGACCTGCTTTGGTTGAGTTTTTATTTGAATCTAGAATAGATGCAACTGTTATAAAAGGGATAATTTTTAGGGCATATAAAATATTATACGATAACTATGTGAACTAATCAGAGGAGGTTAGAAAAGATTGGGAATAGAGACTGGAAAAGCAATTTACAAGAAAACCATGGGAAGACATATGTATGGCCCCCAAGTATTCAACCAAGTCAAGAAGGTTTTAGCATGTTTGCTTGGAAGTGTTTGCATAGGTATTTTTGTACCTCAAGCAGACTTCAAAGCATATTCCTCAGGTAGATAGCAAATGTTGGAGGTGTGATAGAGAGAAAAGAGATAACTGGGAACATATGTTTTGGGAGTGTAGCGAGTTGATCCGATTTTAAAAACTTCCCTACAAAGTTCTCTATCAGAAATATTGAGTTTGCAAATGGCTTTGATTAAGGAAATTATTCCTTTGAGCTGGGATACAGGATCTGAATTGCATAACCATAGTAAGGCTTTTTTAAATTTAATTTATAATAAGCAGTTACTAAAAATGGAAATCAAAGTTTACACCAGCTGTATTTAAGGTATAGAATATTATGAAAGAGATAAAAAAAATGGAAGCTGGATTGGACTGATGACAGTAGCAAAGAAAATATATGTGATGTATATTGTATTTAAATAGAAAAATGTTAAAATTATTTGTTTTCTTTCTGGTAATGTATGTTTGCTTATGCCTTAAGTGATAATTTAATAAAGGTGTTTAAAAATAAAAAAAATATATGTAGCAATGTTACTGTTCATACAAGTGGGTATAGCCATATCATTGTTTGTTGAGTAAACCTGTTTTTTCTGTCCGTATTGTTTTGCACATATACACTTCCAGATTTGACCCACTGCCTATCTGGGTACACATGCTATACAAGTCAGTATTATCTGTATGTGCCACAGGAGAGCTCTCACCACAAGCATCACAGTCCACCCACTTAACTGACATGAAATCTGTAATGTATTGAAAGAGCTTTGTTAGAAATAAAATTGGATAAAAGTAAATTGATAACTGCATGTGTTATAGCAGTACACTCACATTATATAGCCTTTTGCTGTTAGACAGCTGCCTGTGCAAGTCTACAGTCTGCAAAACTGTGTATTACATGCATGCTCCACAAGTGAGGTCTTTTTTTTTAACAAGAAACATCTTTATTAAATTATCACATATGACAATCATACAATCTGATGTTGTCAGTTTTCATTCTGTCCTCAGCAGACGGGTTCTAATCTGATCCCTTGAATCAGACTAAGCCATTGCTAAAGCTTGTGGCAACCAAAAATTATCGAGCTTCTCCCTTACCAGTAATGCACCAACCTCAAATATCTCAGATTTCATTTGCTGCTTCAAGCAAAAGATGTGATCTTCCATCTGTCTTGCGCATTAGCTAGATAAGTGTGTTATTTTCCAATTTTTTCTTAATAAAACTCTTTATATTTTTTCGTCATACAATTTTTTCTGAACCTCTTAGATACTATTGTTATTATCCCCGTCTGTCTACAACACTGTCATAACCGAATTACCATAGTTGGTATTTCTCTCTCTTCTTATTATTTTTTCTCTCTTTCTTCCTATTAAAAAAAAACTTTTCTATATTAGAATTTGGTTAGCGATGGTAAATAAACTGGCAGGCTTTAAAAAATTTATGCGATGTAGGCACAAACTGCCAGTTTCTGATGCCCACATAGTTTGTGTATACTGTTTGGGTCCCTCCCATTTACAAGAGGATTGCTCGATTTGTCATGGTTTTAATCATCATGCGTTAGTGGAACACAAAATCAAGCTTATCTTAAAAGGTCGTCTTCCTTCTTACTTTGGGTAAGCTATATCAGAGGGTTCTTCTTCCTCTAAGTCAAAAATTGGTAAAGTTAAAAAAATCCTCTTCCCCTAAACCATCTTCCTTCTCCTCAGCTTAGGACTCCTCAAGGAAGTGGTCTCATAAGGACCCAGTTTCAATCCTGGATCCAAAGAAGCAAAAGTGCAAGATCCTGATAAGGAGAAATTATCGAGTCAGACATCTCCTCTGTTAGATTCCAAAGAGGTCTAAGCTCTCGGATCCGACTATGTCGGATCCTATGCAAACCGAACCTGACCTTCTAGCTACCAGATTTCTTCCCAGAACAAGGTACTCATTGTCTCTGTATCCATTTCCTGACAGGTACCTTCTCCAGACCCAGGTCTGCATTCATGTACTCCACTTGCTCTGCTAGAAGCCTTACAGAAGAAGATGTGGAGAGATGGGTGAAAAAAAATTATCTTGGTGCAGAGCCAAATTGGTGTTCCTTTGGCTCCTACCCCTCTGGGTCAGGAGATCTGTGTATCTAGTACTCTCCCATTACAGATTCCTCCTCTGACTCCTTTACCTTCAGAGTTTTGGGATCTGAGTTGTCGGATCCATCTGGCTCAGATTTGAGAATAACTTTATCTGAGGTCTTCTCTGAGTGCTGCGGTCCTGTCAGATTTGGACAGCTCCCCAAGCCATAGTCTGCCTGTTAGATCTGAGCTATTGCATTCGACTCCAAAACTTTCAGAGCTGTCTCCACACCTTGGAGCCCTGGCATTGGATAGCTGGGCTCTGTCTTTCACCTCAGAGGTTTTCAGAAGCTTGTCTTCTTGGATCTGATGGCCTCTCGCTGTGCAAGCCACTCCGTCTTCGAGACTGTAAAGAGAGTATTTTCTGCCTCGACAATTCTGACAGATCCTTCTCCCTCGGATCCTACGTCTTCTGCCATGATGCCTCAGCGCTCAGAGCTTCACCATCTTTTTCCATAGGGACAGCAAGTACCAAAACCCCAAGTTTCCTCCCAGGGAATTGTAATCTCCTCTTCTGTTACCTCCTCAGAGCAACCCACTGAGGACGTACCTAAGAAGAGGACGTGTAAGAGGAAACACTTACCAAAACCATGCTATGTACAAGGTTTTAAAATATTTCATCTCAAAGCTTACACAATTGCAAACTCAATTGCATTAGTATTTGACCTCTGTCAAGCGCAGGTAAATAGATATTAACTGTTGTTTTTATGATATTAATTTATATAGATATAATTTTCACATTTTTCTAAATATATCAACAACAACGTAACACAGAAAGAACTCCTTAGCCTCATATGAAAGGTCTCTGCTAGATGAATAAAATGCTGCTGACAGTATGTGTGCAACTTGAGAAGTTGCCGAGATATTGTAAGTTGTTTGCAAAATATTACAAATGTAATAATTACCGTGTTCACTGTAACTTAATAAAATTCAGTTTAAGACCTAGAACCTAAAGAATGCTACCACTATAAAAATGGTTTGTGCTGAAGAGTTTGTCATTCATAGTTTTTATAATTCTTATGGTTCCAGAGATATGAGCATTTATTTCAAGTGTGAGGATATAATTTGATTCTGTGAAAAGGCTTAGGCTCCACCCATTGGAAGTTACAGTGTAAAGTTCCTGAGCTCCATTGGAGTGAATTAGTTAAGCAGAGAGGTGGTTGGTTGTACAGCAATCATACTTCTGAGGAATCTGTTCTCCTGAATGCTTTTGGTACTCGACTCTTTACCTCCTGGATGACTCCACCCACCGATGAGCTCACTGATTTGATCTCACAGTGGGCGTGGAAGGACCCTGGCACAATAAAGTCCATTTCTTGTAGACCAGATAGGATAATGGAACCACCTGCAGATAGACAGTTTTGGGGAGAAGGCGTTCCTGTTGACGTCATTGTCATTGCAGCAGCCACCGAGAAGGAACTAGCTGAGGAACGTTCCTTTGTCCATCCCCCAACAGGGAGTTTGGGTGATGGACAGATTTAGGAAGCATATCTATTCTTCAGCAACCTTTACTTTGAGGTCTATGAACTGTATAGCACACTTTACTAGGCTACAGAGGGATTTGATCAAGGGGTTATCAAATACCATATCTGGTACTGTTTCTGGTGAAGTTCAGGCATCTGTTACTCTCAGCTGATAAGCCTACAATCCATATCCAGATCATCCATGAGGTTGCTCTTTCATGTAGTGGAAGGAATCTCAAGGGCAGTGGGTTCAGGCATTTCCAAAAGGAGACCCACCTGGATGCACCTCTGTGAGTTTGCAGAGCCTGTCAAGTTTTCTTTCATCAATGCTCCTTTTGACAAAACATTTTTATTCAGGCCCAAAGTAAAAGACACTCTGTACAGGTGTGAAAAAGATGGAAACACCCTGTCTAATGCAGGCATGCTTTTTTTCAACTCCTCAGAGAACCTTTTCCAGTAATCAATGAGGTGGTCAAAAATGTGGTTCAGTAAGTCACAGGGTCCTTTCCAAGACATACATGGACATAGAGGAGGTTCCCCCAGAGGCAGAGGAGGGAACTCTAATGGACAGAGATGCCCTCATGGCAAAAGTGGCCCACAGAACCAGGGTTCCATTGAACTGTTCTTTGACAAAACCTACCAACACTCCTGAAAGGAGGACAGATTTTCCACCTCTGGAGACAGTAGGGGGACAATTATCCCCTGCACTGGAGAGCCTGGCTAGATATAACAAAAGATACTTGGGTGCAGAGGTTTATTTCCAGAGGCTATATTATACACTTTTCCCTTTCTCCCCCAACCCCAAGTCAGAGTTTAAAGTTCATAGAAGCAATTCTCAATAGAAAAACAACCACTGCTTCCCTTCCATTACTGAGAGTTCTGACCATAAGATTCCAAGTCAAAAAGCTAATCTGCAACACCTCAATTTCAGCCTGGTGTGTTCTTCAGGATCTAGATTCAATGGCAGCAGCAATAACATTAGTACTACTTGCCAGGTTTTATATGAGAATTCTTTAATGGATGGCTGCTGCTCAATGGTCGATTCTTTACCAACCTGTATCTTACAAGATAAGAATCACACACATCTGCAAGGGAGATCTCAAATAGTGGGTTCATTCAATGTTCTTCAAGGTTGTCTGTTCATTCCCCTCAGCCAAGGCCATAGTAACCACAGACACTTTCCAGCTGGGGGGGCCATTATTTGCGGAAGACAGTCCAGGGCACCTAGGGCCCTGAAGAGGCAATTTGTATATAAATGTCCTAGAGATGACAGCAGTGCTGTTGGCATTGCAGCATTTCAGAATGCTCTTCCTTTGGGAAAAATTGCTATAATGTCGGACAATAAGTCGGTTGTCTGATACATCAACAAACAAGAAGGAGCCAAGTCCTACCCATTGTGTCAAAAAGCTCTCAGAGTGTGGTAATGGGTGGTCTCTTCCAACTGCTTTATTTTAGTAATGCACATTCTGTCCAGTGTGATAGCAAATAAATTGAGCAGGTGCATTCTTGTACCTCACGAATGGTCCCTCAACAAAAAGATTGCAAACACAATCTTCTGACAATGGGGCCAGCCTTGCTGTGATCTGTTGGTGTCCCCCTTGAACAACAAATGCAGCAGCTACTTTGCCCTAATCTCTCATGGGGGGAATCCCTGAGGGAAGCTATACTTCACGATTGACCCCCTGGTCTCTTTTATGCATATTCTCCCACTCCATTAATTCCCCAATTTCTTCAGAAAGCTGCAGTGTTGCAGAGCAAGGTCATCCTCATTGCCCCTTACTGGCATTGACAAATTTGTTTTTTCTTCCTTTGGCCTCACTTGATTTAACCACCTTGGTTTCTGGATCCAACTCTGGACCTCCTGTCTCACCCAACAGGCATGATACATCCAGACATAGAGAGTCTCAGGCTGGCTGCCTGGTTCTTCCAGTTCCATTAATAGCGAGAACCTACGTTGTATTCTGCAGCCTGTCATACTCTTTTGTCCTCCCATAAACCTTCCACCAGAAAACTATACACCAGCAAATGGAAGAGATTTGTTTTTTGGGCTCAAAAACATAATATTGAACAATTCTCAGCTCCCATTCATAATATCTTGGAATCTGTAGCCCATCTTTTTGAAAAGGAAGCTAGTTCTTCTTCTACTGTTAAAGTACAGTTAGCAGCGATTTCCAATTTTTATGTTGGAATAGATGGTTCTTCTGTAGCATCCCATAAGCAAAATATTTTTGAAAGGCACTCTACTTTTAAGGCCACCTTTTAAAGATCCTACCCCCCCCCCTTGGGACCTAAACCTTGTGCTGCAGTCCCTTACACAATCCTCCTTTGAATCCTCTGCTACATGCAAACTGAATATCTTTTGTGGAAACAATTTTCTTAGTAGCCATTACCTTGGCTAGAAGAATTTTTGAGATCCAAGCATTGTGCTTGAAACCTCCATACTTGATTTTTCATAAAGACAAAGTTACCTTATGTACCAACCCATCATTTCTTCCAAAAGTAGTGTCAGAATCTAATATAAATTAATTGATTAATTTACCAGTATTCTTTTACAAATTTTCTAACAAAGGAGAATACGTATTATATTTATTGGATGTTCATAGACAGTTACATTTTTACTTACATAGGGCAAAAAACATCAGAAATTCTGATCAATTCTTTGTTTCTTATGCAGAACCAACATTGGGTAAACCAGTTACCAAAGTTATTCTATCTAGATCTATAACAAATTGCATTTCCTTTATGTATAATAAATTGGGCATTGCCCTGATAAAATCTGTTTGAGCTCAGTCCACCAAATCCATGGCAACTTTCTCACTGTTTCATTCCAGAGTGTCCATAGATGACATTTGTGCAGCAGCTACTTGGGCTACTCCCCATATCCTTATTACTCATTACAAATTAGATCTGGTCTCCAGACAAAGAGCATCTTTTCATTTTATGCTGCTCAGGAATATCCTTCCTTGAGTCTGCCATGGGAATTAGGTAACCGGGGTCTCTGATCCATCAGTGGAGAACAGAATGAAAATTAACAGCATCGGATACAGAAGTAATGTACTCACCATAACGTTCCATCTGTGTTGTCCATTTTCATTCTTCCTAAACTCACCATCCACCAACCCATATCATTAAGGCTTCTGGAAGAAAAAGTGCTTAATGGGCCTATATATGTCCTTATTTTTTTATTTAAGCTCCAGATATGGCATCTCCATTTTAATCATAATAATTTTTTCTCATTCTTTTACTTTCTACTAAGGCAGCAAACAAGATATGATGTAATGGGGTTGGTGCATTATGAGTAAGGGAGAAGCTTGAGAGTTTTTGGTTGCCACGAGCTTTAGCAATGGCCAAGTCAAATGTGAGGGATTGGATCCAAACCCATCAGTTGAGGAAGAATGAAAATGGACAATACAGATGGAACATAGTGAGTACATAACTTCTTTTTTTATAAATGAAAACAAACCATATTGACATACTTTTAGTTACAAACATTTTACATCACAAGCCACATTGACATCATTTTAGTTTCAAACATTATACATCACTTATAATATATTCAGTCATTGTCAAACATTACATAGCTCATACAAATCCTGCCTTCTTTTAAACCTAGTTCCTCCTCTGCATGTATTGTTTCCAGTTCCCTTTTTTATGCAATTTGCTCCTACCCTTTTCTAAAGATCCCAGTTCCAGTTGTTTTATCTCTAGTAGTTGATTTCGACTTTGATTTACATGTTCTAGTCATTGCTTTTTTGACAGACACCATAATTAGACTCAGCAAGTCCTTATTACTATGCCTATGCAATTATGATTCTGTATCACAGCTCAAAAATCATTTTCTTAGTTACACCACTTTGCTCTCCCAGTATCTCTGACAGAGTAGTCTGTAGGGAATCTTTAAAGTCTGCCAATGACTTACAGGCCCAGAAAATAATTTTGCAGTTACTTCTTTCTTCCTTATCACACCTCCAATATTTGCTGTCTACCCAAGGAAACATTTTTTGGCATCTATGTGGGGTATCAAAATACCTATGCAAACACTTCCAAGCAAAGATCCTAAATCTTCTAGTTTTGTTGCATATTTGGGAGACATACATATATCCCCCCTGTTGTTTCTTTTCAGATTGCTTATCCAGTCTCTCATCCCAATCCTTTTTAATCTCCTGTGATTGATTCTTATAGCTATCATGCAGTATTTTATATGCTCTACTAATTATTCCTTTTTAACAGCAACTTCTGTTCTATATTCTGCTAAAAACTCTACCATTGCTGGTCTTTCACTTAGGATCTCCCTATTTCTTTCTCTTTGCCTATACTCTGATATCAATGATAGGGAAGGTAATCTTATTTATTTATTTAACATATGTTTACCGGGAAAGTCCGACTAGGACAGAGACCATTTTCAGCAGAGGCCGGGGAGAAATGCTGCAGATGCGTGTCTTTGGAATGTGGGAGGAAACCAGAGCACCTGGAGGAAACCCACAGAAATGCAGGAAGGACATGCAGACCCTGTACAAAAGGCAACCCAGCCGATAATTGAACTGGAGAACCTCTTGCTGTGAGCTGACAACACTAACCACTGCACCACTGCACCTCCCTTCTGACCTACAATCCAAATAAATTCTTGGCCTGTCCCATTCTGTTACCTTTCCCTCACTAATTATTTGCTCCCAATACCTTGGTTATTTTACCAGTTTTCTCCAATAAATTCCAGCCCGCTCTTGCCTATTGTCTGTATCCCTAATCAGAATCAGCCCTAGCAACACAATCTCCTTTCTCCATTCCCATGCTGGCTTAGTTCTTAGAATAAAGAACTTACAAAATGCACAGTACATATATAGCAATCACAAACTAATTAAACAATAAAAACAATTAAGGTAACACCCTCCAATTAAATTCTTCATTTAACCCATGAGGGTACAGAGTACCAAATTTTAAAATATAAATAGCTTCCTTAGAAAGCAATTAATGCTTTATGTTACAAGTATCAAAGCAGGACAAACTTATTTTTTCCAAAACAGTACCTTGTAGCCCCTCATTTTTACTATCATGGAATTTTTTAAAATGCATAGCCACAGAACTTTCCTCTTTCTTATTAACAATATCCCTAGCATGTTCCATTAATCTCAACTTAAATGCCCTTTTGGTTTCCCCAATATAAAATTTATTACATGGGCATCTAAGTGCATTAATCACACCTTCAGAATTACAAGTAAAATAATTACATGTATTAAAGCCCACATTATTTATATAAGGAAAACTATTAACTACAAAATTGCATGCTCTACATTTGCCACACTTAAAAGTGCCCCTAAGGGAAATACTATCAGCAAGACTAACAGAGGGCAAAAGAAATTTACTGTTCACCAAAAAATTTTGGATATTCCTGCCTCTCTTATAAGAAAATCTCAATCTACCTTCTAACCATAAAGCTACATTATTAAGTGAAACAAAATATTCCCAATAATGTTTAACCAACCTAACCAATTCAGTACTAAAATTACTATATGTAGTCACAAAATATAAAATCTCATGCTGTTTATCAATTTCCAAACTAGATGTTAAGGTGTATTTTTTATGTATTTTATTATTAATTCCCCTAACATTTATATTAAACAGTCTATCATAACTTCTCTGAACCAGTTCATCACTATATCCTCTGCATTTAAACATTCCCATAGTTGCATCTAGTTCCCGATGAAGAATAGATTCAACATTGTATAATCTAAACACCCGCAACATTTCACCATATGGTAAAGCTTCTAATGTATAAGGGGGATGACAACTCATCCCATGCACATAATGAGTACCCTCATCAAATTTTCTATTAACATATGTTTCCAATCTATTACCATCCTTAATATTTAACACAACATCCAAAAAAAGAGACATTCACACCCATTTTAAAACCATCAAATTCTAACAAAAATCTATTATTATGTAATTCTGAAATAAAATTATCAACAAAAACCTCACCATCTTGGACAAGAAAAATTAGGTCATCAATAAACCTATAATATCTAACAACATATTTACAAAAAAAAGAATTTCTATACAAATATTCAGACTCAAAGAGGCCCATGGCCAAATTCGCATACATGGGGGCAAAAGCTGCCCCCATGGCCGTACTTTTTTTTGTCTATAGAGACTATTATTGAACTCAAAACAATTATGTGTTAAACAGAAATAAATAAGTTATCTTATATATTCTGTAGCTGGGTAATCACTCCAAAAGAACCTTAAGGCCTCCATGCCATGAACTTATGTTTGTATATAAGCTCTTAATGTCAAGGGTTAACCAGTACATACCCTCATTCCACTCAACATCTTTGATTTTGTTCATAAAATCAAAAACATCACAAATATATGAAGGTAAAGTTCTAACTGTTGGCAACAGAAAGCTATCTAGAAAAAGCCCTATATTGTGCAAAAAATAATTACATCCAGAAACAATAGGTCTTCCAGGGGGTGATACTAAGCTTTTATGTATTTTTGGTAAACAATAAAACAAAGCTATTCTACAACCTTCTATATTAAACTTTCTTTTAACATCTGCATCTGAGAAATAGCCCAATCTCTCACCTTTCTTCATTAATTTAATGTATTCAGAAACAGAGTCACTGTACATACTGAATTCCACCTTCTCATAAACATTAACATTACTTAACTTAACTTAAATGCTCTTCACACATTTTAAGATATTGTGAAAAGTGCATCACAACCAATTTATTACCCTTATCAGAAGGTTTGAATACAATTTCCTTCATTTTACTTAACACAAGTAAAGCCTTCCATTCCTTATGGTGTTTCTGCATTTTGTGGATTACTTTGTGGTTTTCTTTGCTGCTTTTTGCTACTGTGTTGTTACATTTAGTTCTTAGAATACTTTCTGCTACTTATTTATTTATTTTATTTATTTGACATTTGGCCTCCATAGTCACTCCTGCTTCCTGATGATAGAATTCACCTTCAAAAATCATAAAGTTGTAAGTCAAGACCACTTCAATGTGTCCAACTAATAAATTGACCTTGGATTGCTCTATTGATTTCCTACCCATCAAAGTTTCCCTGAAGAAATCTAACCCTTCATATTGGAGGATTACTGAGAACAAGTTAACCACATCCACAGTTAGGAAACAAAAATTCAAGCTCTCTGTATTTATTTGTCTTAATAATGCCAAACAGTGCCATTAGTCTTTAGGTATATGTTGTGCCTCACTTACCACTAAACTTGCCCATTTGTCTATATATGCTGCTATTGGTTCAGTTTTAGAACCTCAGGTTGCTACTATCGGTCTAAAGACATTTTTATGAATCTTTGCTATTCCAAGGATTACTGGTGTTCTTGGTTTCATAACTGTTAAATATTTTATGTCCACAATTTCTACTTAATTTTGAAATAGAGCATCAAATAAAAAAAACATCACTCTTGGCATAAGGTCTATTAACAGCATTTCTTGAAGTCCTACTATAAGTTGTGGTGTCATTCAATATTTCAAACATTTTGGAGCTGTAATCTATGTGAGACATAATGACTACACCCCCCACCCACCCCATCCTAGTCTGGTTTCATTACACGATACATCTTAACTGTCAATTCATTCAAAATAGTGGCTTCATATCTCATAAGATTATTGGTGTTATATTTTGTATCTTTGACTATTTTTCTAAATTGTTGTTCACATAATTTCTCAAAGGACGCTATAGTTGGGTGACTGGGGGGAATGAATGTGCTCTTACATTTGGCCAACAAATTCTTATCCAAGCCTTTATTACTGCTTTTGAAATATAAACTGAGATTCAATTTTCTAGTATACAGTTTTAAGTTAATCAAAATGTTTTCAATGTCAGCCTTATAATTAGGTACAAAAAATATCCCTTTTTTAAACAAATTGAAATGTCCTTCACTAACAATGATATCACTGTAGTTGTAAATATAAAAACCATCACTTTCCAAAATATTACATTCCATTGCAACATCAGAACAATCATTTTCAATTACATTCAGTAATCTTGGTCAGACAAAGGAGTTGTGTTAAATAACTCAGTCAATGAAAGTCTCTCCTCCAGCCCTGTTGTTGTCCCCTGTTGGAATAATTGCTGTTCCTGTTGCTCTGAACAATGTAGTTCTGCCTGCCCCAGGGGGGGGTCTGTTTCCCTTGATTGTCCAGTCTCTTGGACCTCCTTAGTTGTTGACCCTCATGAAAAGAATAATCATTATTCCCCCTGGTGTTGTTAAACCCCCTTTCACCATCAGAGCTGTTGTTCTGAATATTTTCATTATTTTGAGGGCTGTTCTCATACACATTTCCCTGGGGCTGTTTTCTCCCTAGGTATACTTAATTATTTGAATAATCAGCCCTGTCTCTGTCAAACTTATGTTGCTTACTCAAACTGTTTTTTTACATAGTTATTAATATCTTTCAGAATGACTTCCGCGGTGGTGCAGCGGTAGCGTTGTTGCCTCACAGCAAGAGGTTCTCCTGTTCGATTCTCGACTGGAGTGCGGGGAGTGCCTTCTGTGTGGAGTCTGCATGTCCTCCCCGCTGTCGGGTGGGCGTTCGAAAAACATGCGTAAATGGGCGTGCCTTCGTTGAAGGTTGAACGTCGAGCTAGCACCTCGGCATTCATGAAAATCTACTGCCAATCATTAGCGGACAGGAGTTCCGCTGTGGTGACCCCTAACTGGGAAAAGCCAAAAGGCAACAACAATAACATTAACATCTTTAAGAACATTCTCATACTTAAATTTCTATTGCTCAAAAACTAAATCTGAAATAATACTCTGATTTAAAACTGAAATCTCATTTTGCAAAAGAGCCAACTTACTGTTGTTGTTTCTGATAATGATGTCCATCATTTCAAAACCTGTTTTGTCAAATAAAACCACAAGTTCTCGAAAAGCAGAGGACCCCTCCTCAATCTCCAAAGGCTGTTTCCAGACCCATAAGCCTTTGGGAACTTGTTTGCGAGCAACTGATTTGTTTAAAAACGCATTGTCTAGTTGAAGTGTTCTGTACTTTCTACAAAGCTTATCAAAGGTACTTAACTGCATTTTTAATGACATTCCTTGATTGGAAATAGCATTTTCATTGAAAAAAATTTGCTTCAAATGCTGTAAACCATTTATTCAGGTCTGTATTAACTCTGTCTGGCCTCATAGTCACAGGGATGGTCCTGTTTGATTCCTGGGCCAATGGAGAATGCAGAGTAAACAGTTCAGCTTGTGAGTCAGTCAGGGTGTTGGTAGATACTCTCGTCGATCTTCCTTCCATGCTACAGAAGTTAGTCTCTGGATAGACTGATTAAGTTGAACCAGCAAGGTTTCCATAATTACTTAAAACTGAAATAATACTATAAAAAAGCATTTCCTTGCCAAAAAAAAACACAGAGCGCAAAATAAATAAAATACACCAAAAACCAAGACAAATGGCTCAAAAACTTGTAAACAATAATAATAAAAAGGCAAGCCACCAAGGCAATATTTCTGTGAGGACATGCAGATGCTGCACAAAAGACAACCCAGATGACACTTGAACTGGAGAAGCTCTTGCTGTGAGCTGACAACACTAACTGCTTCACCACTGCACCTCTCTTCTGACCTACAATCCAAATAAATTCTTGGCCTGTTCCCAGTCTATTACCTTTCCCTCACTAATTATTTGCTCCCAATACCTTGGTTCTTTTATCAATTTTCTCCAGTGAATTCCAGCCCTCTCTTGCCTATTGTCTGTATCCCTAATCAGAATCAGCCTTAGCAACAGAATCTCCTTTCTCCATTCCCATGCTGGCTTAGGTCTTAGAATACTTTCTACTACTTATTAATTTATTTTATTTCTTTGATGTTTGTTTACCAGGATGGCTCAACTGGGTCAACATCACCCGCTTTCAGTGGAGACCCGGGGAGAAAAGCTCCACATGCATATGTTTAGAACATTGCAAAGAAAAAAAATCACATAACAGACAAGAAAAATAATACAAACATAGTCATGGCAGCCAAATTCATTACAGTATAGTTCTAGTAAGATCATAAGAATTTACAATAATGTAAATTTGAGACATGTGAATGTCCCTCATTTATAATCAATAATCTTCTTAGGAGTGTGGGTTATGAATGTAATATTCTGTATGATTATTGATATTCGCCTTAAGGATTTGCATCCAAAATCCCAGTCTCTCCTCGTTTCTTGAGCTTTCCCCCTGTTTAATCATCCTGCCTTTCTACTTTGAATTATAGGTTTCTGCTCGTGCTATGTATTGTAGCCTTAACTGTGTAGCTGTTAAATACTTTATTTATTTTATTTATTTATTTTACATTTGTTAACCGGGCTAGTCTGACTGGATATATTTCCATTTTCAGCAGAGGCCCGAGGAGAAAAGCTCCACATAGACATAGTAACTGTTTCATAAGATACAATTATACTGTGTCAGGAAAATATTATACAAAAAAAATCAAACTTACTATGGACAGAATAAACAGTTATACAATAGTATACTCATCGTTCTTGGAAGCAGAAAACAGACATAACTTTTATAGCATAAGTCAAACATCATAAAAAAAATAGATAAGGGTATTTAAAAACAACTATGTAAATAGATTAGAATAGATTAGATTAGATTAGATAGTTTCTTGAAACCTACAGTAAACTAAGAAATATAATCAAGAAGGAGAAGGAAAGAGGAGGGGTAAGTAATAGAATAGGGAGGAAGTAAAACAGAGGGTGGGAGAGATCCCTGAAGATGAAGGGGTAGAGGGGGTAGTCAAATACATAGGTTCAGTCTGGGTTGAGGCAGGGGCATAGCCAGTGTTTTGTAAGGTAGAGTCTAAGTTTTTGTTTGAAAAGGACAGGAGATGCAATAGAAGTCAGTTCAGTGGGCAATAGGTTCCAGTGTTTACCAATAGAGTTAGAGAACAGGGAGTCACCTGCAAGGTTATTGGATTTGGTAGCCGTAACTAGGAGTTTTTTAGAGGAGCGAAGTGAGTTCAGGTTAGAATAAGGGGTGAGGAGGTTAGAAAAAGAAGGAGTGTAGTTTGGTTGATAAAAAGATCTGTGGATTATGGGAAGTTGAGATAGAAGCAACATGTTTTGTAATTCAAGCCAGTGCAGTTGTTGTAGGTTCAGGCAGTGGTGAGTTCTGAATTGATTCCCAGTAACAAATCTTGCTATACTATATTAATTGTGTATTCTGAAATACCCCCTTTAAATCAGGTAATCCCAAACTGCGCTGTTCAATTGAAAGAATCATTTTATCCACTTGACTCATATCATCTTTCCCTCACAGATAATATCTTTTAGTTCTTTATTAATTGCTGTCCACAACTTCTCCTCTCGTTGATAAAAATTTGCCTGACCTGTGTACAAAACTAAAGGGAATAAAAACATTTTTTACTGCTTGTATATTTCTCTCCATATCCATATAACAATGCTTTTATTTTCTCAGTTTTTGTATTTTCTCTTATTTATTCTCTTCCCACACATCCTTATCTGCCACACCAGAATCCTTTTTAATCCAGACTCCTAAGTACTTAATTTTATCATATTTCCATAAATATGGATATTACTGAACAAATTTGTCTGTGGGTATATGTTACATCTACTGCCTTTGTTTTAGCTTCATTAATTGTGTATTCTGAAAAGATTTGAAACTGCCTTAAAATGTACCACGACACTGAAATGTCCTTTCTCTGGTTTTATGAGGTATAAAATAATATCATCTGCAAACAGAGACAGGTTTTCTTGACTACCATACCAATAATATCCTTGAGTTTCTGAGTCCCTTATTTTCTTTGTCAGTCCTAAATATAATGCAAATAACAAAGGGGAAAGAGGATAACCCTGCCTGACTCCTGTAATCAAACAGAAATTATCAGAGAGGAACATACCCACTTTCATTTTCATCTCCAATCCTGCATATATCCTCATAATCAAGCTTATGATTTTATCAAGGAATGCAAATGCTTCCATAACCCTGCTCATAAACTCCCAGCTCACTCTGTCAAATGTTTTCTCTGCATCAAGACCTATCAAAAACAGTGGTATTTTCTTACATTCTTCTTACCTCCGGATCATCATTTTTCTGTTAATGTTGTCAGATGTTTGCCACCCCTCCACAAAAATGCATTGATCTGTATTTATCAGTTTTGGCATCATCTTTGCATTCTTTTAGCCAGTGTGTGTGTGTGTGTGTGTGTGTGTGTGTGTGTGTGTGTGTGTGTGTGTGTGTGTGTGTGTGTGTGTGTGTATATATATATATATATATATATATATATATATATATATATATATATAGGATTCACTTTATATCCTCGAAATATTGAATTATCAAAATTCAGTATGGTGAGGCTATAAAGTAGAAACATGAAAAGAACAAAACCTCAGAAGCGCAAAATTCAAAATCTCGCATACCAGAGATTTTGAATTAGCTCTTCTGCTTTACACAAACTCACACCTTCCTCCCCACACACAAACACAAGCTCTGCCCTAAAAGCAGGGGGAGCAAGCCCCCCTGCAACCACCATGTGGGGGGCTGCGCCCATCCCCCTACTTAAATATTCCAACTCTAAGATCGCACTACATACAAAACCGCACAAAACACCACCACATAAGCTACATTCTCCTCACACTCACACATCACAGCAACAAAACACATTAACACACACCATAGCCCCTACCCAAAACCCTTAACACATAAACACTTACCTGAATCCATAACCACAGCAAAACACCAGAAGCACAAATTCAAATTCCGTTATGCGAGGTTTTGAATTTCGAGCTTCTGAGGTTTCATTCTTTTCAGGCTTCCACTTTATGGGCTTGAAAACTGAATTTCGATATTTCAGTGTTTCAAGCTTCTAAAGTGAATCGATATATATATATATATATATATATAGATATATATATATATATATATATATATGTGTGTGTGTGTGTGTGTATATATATATATATATATATATATATATATATATATATATATATATATATGTATATACACACACACACACTTTATAATCATGGTTTAGGACTGAAATGGGCCTGTATGAAGCTGGATCTGATTGGTCTTTACCCTCTTTAGGTATTACAGCCACCACCACTTTCTTCCAGGATGCTGATGCTTTTCTTCCTCTTAAAATACTGTTAAACAAAATCTTCCAGATTTTTAACAGTTTTTTTCCCTCCTAACTTCCAAACTTCCTCAGCAATACCATCTCTTCTTGGGGACTTTCCTGTGGATTGTTTATACATCATCATTTTTATCACATCTCCTCATATCTTGTTAGTAATTGAGCCTCATCTACCTCTAACCTCATCTACCTCTAACCTTTAATTCTTTCATAAGCATTTCCATTTGTACCTTTTCTTGATTGCCATATTTCTGTGCTTTATACAGACTTTCATAAAATTTCCAAAATATTTCTACTACCTCTACTGGATCTCCTATTATCGTCCTTGTTATAGGCTCCCTAAGCTTGGCGACAACCCTCTCTCTACCTTCTGTTGCCTGAGTCATTGTGCTGAAAGTTTTTGTGGTCTGGAGTTATTATCAAAACACATTTGCTTAACATCAATTTTTCTAAATTCATGCATATTATCAAGGTAATCCCTTATTTTCAGTTTATCATTCTGCAATTGCTCCTCTTCTTGTTCTGTAAAATTCTCCCTATTCTGCAAAACTTTACCATTTGTTTTAAACTCCACTGTAATTTTATCCCACTCCCTAGCTATATTTTCAGATGAAATTTCTATTTTCTCTAATAACTCTATAATAATTTACACTACCCTTTCCTTAAAATCTTCTCTTTTCAACTGATAGGTGGGAAAGTGCCAGTGTCTCATTTTTATTTCATTACCCTGCAATTTTAGTTTGTTATTATTGGCATGTGATCTGTAACAGTCATTCAATGAGTATCAGAACTTTCAATTAAATGCACGTTCTTATGAAATGTTGGTCCTTTGTAGCCTAATCCAGTTTTTGTATCTTGGTAATAATATGTAAATTCACTCTGATCTCTTAATGCTGAATTCATATTTTCCACACCAGATATTTTCATAAATTTCTTCAAAAATCTACCCTCCTTTGTTATATTTTCCCTTCTGGGTCTTCAATGCTGCAAATCAAATTCCAGCCCCCATGTATTAGTAATATTCCCTGCTGAAAGATGATTAGTTTCTTAAGCTCCATTATAGCAGTTTTAGGTAGAATATAAATACATGCCAATGTAATCCTCCTCCCTTGCCGGTTGCCCCTTAGTACTAAAAATCTACCATTGTTATCTTATTTTTCCTCTTGTTTCACTATTGGAGCTGCTCTTGCAATCAATATAAGTACTCCTTTTTTCTTTTGTCCTAGGTATTCTACAGAATAACTGTCCTGAAAACCTTTTTTTCTCAGTTTCACATGTTCAGTTCTTTCCAAATATGTCTCCTGTAGCATAGCTATTTTAAGTATCTAGTTACAGCTTTTGTGTTACATGCATGCACTAATGTTTGGCAGGTTGATGACAATTATGGACAACATGTAGATAATGCCGGACTCAGACTTATAGCTTACTAAGTCAACAAGCTACAGAACATTGTGTCATTTCCTCATGCCACAGGAAAAGGCTTACTACTAGGCTGAGATAAATCACATTTCAACAAATGGGCTCATCAGTGTTTAGCAAAACAGTTGTCTGTAATAAAATTGACAGAAAGCAGTAAAAGAGCCCTCTCCAACTATACATATACATTCACACACATTCTTTACACAACTCAGTTTATGGAGTAATGTCTGGGTTTGAACTGACCACCTAAGTAAGGTAAGGTTATAACCTAGAGGTCATTGCAGGAATCACAACTGCTACACAAGACATTTGTTTACAAGTGTGGGAGTGCACATTTGAAAGGATGACACCACCATTGGTTTGATAGGGTGATGTGTGGACAAAAGTGGTAGGAAAATCCAATGCTACCATGAAAAGGTGCACATCTTTTCTGTGGGTGAAGCCATTTCTACCTATAATGAGACACATACTCACAGACAGTAATCAGGTGCTGCTGGATTCAAACCATCTAAATATCTATTTACATAATCAAGAGAACACAATATCCATTGCAGGTACCACAGGCAAAGTCTCATTACAGCAGTGGGATAGTGCCCATTTGAAAGGATGACCTCAATAATTTACTGAACAGAATGTGTTTGGTAGGGGAGCCCTCTCCCATTTTAAATGTTTCTCCTGAGTAGACATGTATACATCAAATGAAGCCAGTCCTGCCCAGCAGTACAGACCCATGTGCACAGACACGCATCATATTCACTCACTGCTGTATTCATACACCTACCTATCTAATTACACAATCTAGAGTACATTGTATTAACCATAAGCACCAAAGGAGAAGTCTAACTTTAAATGTGGGAAACTGCATATTTGTAAGTATTACCACATCAATGTGCTGCAGAGAAGTGTACACAGGTTTGGGTGAAAAGGAATATATCTTGATGAGTGGAACTAACAGAAATGTGTTGATTACAGGTGTGAATAAATTAGACACTGTTATTTTTATTAGCATATCTGACTGAGTTTTGTACATAATTTCAGATTAACCTGTGTATTATATGCCAGCATGACTAGCTATGATATTGTAAATAAGTTCTTACATGCTAATTTATAGTCTGTTTTTACAGAATATGTTAGACTTGAACAGTGTTCTTTACATTTATAACTGTACATGTTTGTGATGAAAGATTCTAAAGGCAGACTGTCTCAGATTCAGCTGATCTGTAGATGATGTCATCAGAATGTTGACAGTTAATATGTGTTACTGTCTGAAACTGAAAGACAGGAAGAAACTTTTAGAAAACAGCTGTTGGTTGATTTTCAAAATATAAAATGAAAATTAGAACTGGAATAGTTGTGACAGTTAGGCTAGACTATAAAAGAGCCTGCTGAAGACAGTTAACAGTCAGTAGTCAGTTACATTTGTCAGTGGTCGGTTGTTGTCAGTTAACAGCTAGTGACAGATGTACTGTTCAGCGGATACCTAAAAGGACTCACCAAGAACTGAAAGCCTGCCTTTGCTCTGTTGTAGTAATTTGCTTTAGATCAGGGACAGTGTTCTTTAGTCAGATAGGAAAGTGATAACTACTCAGATCAGTTAGAGTTTTTCTAAATGCTGAATTTCTATCCTTCAGTATTGATTTCATTTTCCTGGAGATTGAGCTATGTTTGTTTATTGAAAATTGCTGTTTTATATTTTTAATAATTTTGCTCAATATTAAATATTTTTATTAACGTACATTGTGGCTGGTCAATCAGTGTTTTTCTTTAGTGATTTGAGAGTGCTTATACTTGCTTTGATAATTCCCAGGGCCACTTTGAATGCCTGACTGCTTATGTCATTTGCTACTATCTGTTTTAATATTTAAATTTCATAATTAGACACTTCTTTAAAAGGGCATGAAGAAGCTCTGATTGGTGGTAGCTTTACAGTATTATTTTGGGGAAGGGACACATCTGGAAATCTGTGTCAGGATTTCCCAGAAGTGTTTGTATGTGTGAGATTTAATGTATTTAAGTGTGAGTGTATCAGAGATCTTAAACTGGGACACATTGCTCTTAAGTGTGTAATAAGGAGTTACATTAGGGGTGTACAGAAGTATTTAGTCCAGTACAAGGCTATAGAGTGTGTTTCTGTTGTGCTGTTAGGGGAACATTGTGAAATATTACTCCTGTGTAAGTGGCAGTCTCACATTGGAGTCAGTAGTGAGAACTGAAGCCCCTTAGTTACTGACCCAGGATAGTAAGGGATGTCACATTATTTGGTGACAGTTCATTGGGATATTATCTGGATGTCACATTAATTGGTGGCAGTGGTGGGATATTGTCCAGACATCACATTAACTGGTGCCAGCAGTTTGGATTTTTTCAGTTATACTTTAGTAGCCTGTGGGTAGTTGTCATTAGGGTGTGCACTCTCAACAGCCACAAAGTAAACATACAGAATCTCATTTCACCACAGTTTTATTTATTTGTTGTTAGTCAGTGATAGCAGGGAAATATGGCAGCAGAAAATTTTAGTAAGCTGAAAAAGAACCACTTGGCCAAGGAGTGTGAAGCCAGAGGACTGGTGCATGCCAACCTAAGGAAGCAATGATTTCAGCCTTAGTTGCAGCTTCAGCTAAGACCAGCTGTTTGGAGGATATCCACTTTGGTATTGGGGATGTGCAGTCTACTGAGACATGACAGTCCACCTTTTTTTTTGGAGGACTTTAGAATTCATCTGGAGTTAGAGAAACTGCATCCGGAGGCCAAACATCTTGAACTGGAATCAGCAGAGAGAGACTGTGCCTGGAAGCCCAATGACTAGAGGCTGAGAAATGGGCGATGCAGTGTCAGTATGAACTGGAGGCTGAGGGGAAAGTGTCAATATGAACTGGAGGCCAGACATCCTGAACTGGAATCAGCAGAAAGACTGTGCTTGGAGGCCAAACAACTGGAGGAAGAGGAGAAGCAGTGTCAATATGAACTGGAAGTCAAACATTTTCAAGCCAAGGAAAATGAGAGACAGTACTGGCATGAGATTCATACCCTTCGAGAGAGTCATGGAAGTAATGGGGAAGGAAATAACTGGATCCCAGAAGCTGTGAAGGTCAGTAATCTTTTTCCTCAGTACAGGGATTGGGATGACTTTGATAGTTTTATTCACATATTTGAGAGGGTATGTAGACAATATGGTGTTGACCATGAGCTCTGGATTCACCTCCTGCCTCCCTTACTCTGTGGTAAAGCTGTTCTGGCCATGTCAAAATTGACTGATGTAGATTGCTTGAATTATGTTAAAGTTAAGAACTGTCTTCTAGATTGTTTTAAACTAACACCTAAAGCTTATAGGAAAAAGTCTGTGAACATAGACACAAGGCAGATGAAAGTGTACATGATTATATTGCGCATTTAAGTGCTTACTTTCAAAGATGGGTGAGTAGGTCTCAGGTCACCACTTCTGAGGGAGTGGCAGACCTTTGGGTGAGGGAACAAGCCCTCAGTACTTTGCCTGATGACATGAGAATCTGGTTGGCAGACAGAGTGTAAGTCTGCAGGGAACGTGAGAAGAAAAAGGGATCTATACTTAGCAAGCAAAGCACCACTGCATAAGAAAGGGATACCCATTGCTGCACATGGACATAGGGGAACCCATTGGGGTGAAGTCTAAACCACTCCAACGGAGTACACCAGTAACAGGGTAAACTACTAGTTCAAGTACACGGTTAGATGTTTCAAGTGTAACCAGAGGGGCCACATAGCAGTCAAATGTCCACTGAGGCAAGGTGAGAAACAGAAGGTGAGGGAGCCAGCAAGTGGTGATGATAAACTGCCAGTGTTAAGTTGTTTGGAAACAACAGGGGTGCCACTCTATCATGAAAATTGATATCCAATCTTACTAGATGGTAAACAGGTTACTGCTATGAGAGACACATCTTCTGATATAACCATTGTGAGGCCTGCAGTGGTTAAAGAAGAGCAGTACTTGCTTGGACAGTCCACTCCAGTCACAACTTTGTAGATATTTTGCAATAATAAATCTGTTGGAGTGCAAGCATAAATTTACATTATGTAGTGTTTACAAAGTATCACAGCGAACCCATCATATCTAGAGTACAGCAGTCCATTACAACATGCACAGGTAATTCAAGGCAATCAAATTATTTTGTTTTTGTCAAAATTGCTCCTTGAAGCACACAGTTAACAAGCTAATTTGGATGACTGATGGCAAAGTAATAGAGCATGAGTAATTATAGCTTGAGGTTTTAAACTTAGAACTGTAAGTAATAGTAGTCTATGGTGCTCCATGCCAATCTTCTTACAAATAAAGCGTACAGACATAGAAACAGTTCTGATTCTGATGCATTTCAGAACAGATGTGTGTTACATTAATGTTTTCTGTGTCTGGATTTACACATTTGTCATGATAGTTAAAGTAAAGTAGTCAGTATTTGTATAACACAGATGCATACTTAGACAGCCCTGATATCTGATGACTTTCCTTGTATTTGAGGCGTGCTATATTGCTTCTCATGTAATTGTATGTATTTTTATGACATCAATAAGTACTGTAATTAGTACATAATAACAGATATGCAGTTATCATAACTGAGACTTCTAAAATGCATAGAAATGAAAATTAATTCATGATATCACCTTGTGTGTGAAGCAGCAACATTTTTAAGATGTGCCTAGTGTACTTGGCTTATTAACCCATAAAGGCTTGATTGTACAAAATGTCTTGCACTTATTTCTGGGAAGGTATGAGCATTTTGGACCTGATTCTTAAACACATAAGGAAATTTGTGTGCAGCATGCATCCCATATGGTGTCATTCAATTCTGCAGCCTGTTCAAATATGATAATAACTGTCTCCTCATAGTGTGCTATCAGCCTGTGTTTCCATAGTGCACTGAGGCTAAGCACAGTAGAGTGAGGGGCGGCATACTAATGTGGCCAAAGGCAGAAGGCTGAAGCTCACAAGTGTTTGCCATAAGATGTGAACTGTCATTTCCTGTCAGTTGTTATTCCTGCTTGGTGCCTGGCATTGCTCAAATGCTTAGAACAAAGGTTGATGACACAGAAAGGAGAGTAGAGTTTTGTTTATGGAACATTTCTTCCCAAGTTGTGTTGTGATGTTTTAATCTGAGGTATGTCATCATATTAATTATGGCATACTCTGTACAAGTACGTATTTCCAATCAGGGTAGGAGAGAAGAAACATGACCAGAATATAAGTAGGATAGTAGTGGGTTATCTCATTACAACTGAGAAACACCTCCAGGTGTTTCTGCTATTACATCCTATTAATGCAGCTAAACATCAGACATTGCTTGTTTCAATCTGCATTAAAAATTCCAAAATCATGCTACATACAAAGTATTAAAAGATTTCACTATAAAGTTTACACAGTGGCAAACACAACTGTACTATCTGACCTCTGCCTAGTGCAAGTAAAGAGAGATCAATTGCTGTTGATATATTTATTTATATTGTCATACATTTCTTGTTTTTCTAAATGTCTTAACAACCAAGTAGCAGACATAACTGGTTAGTCTCAGCTGGATGAGGAAAATGCTGCTTATTTATGTTTAACTTGAGTGATTGTTGAGATATTGTAAATTGTTTACAAAATATTACAAACGTAACAGTTACTATGCAGTTATCAAAATTAAGAATCTAAAGAAAACTACCACTGTAAAAATAGTTTTTGCTAAATTTTGCCATTTACATTTCTTTATTTACCCCTATGGTTCCAGAGGTATGAGCATTTGTTTGTAATGTGAGGACATAATTTAATTCTGTCAAAAAGTATAGGCTCTGCCCATTGGAAGTTACAGTGCAAACTTCTAGAACTCCATTGGAAGGAATGAATAAATAACACATGTAGCTAACAGTTATACGCTTAAAGGTAATATAAAAAAAATAATGTTTGATATACGTCTGGATTTCAACCTGTGACACTGTGCAAATAGCAGTCTACAGATCTGTGCCTTGCCTTGGCACACCACTTAGGAGTGCATATTTCACAAAGTTAACATCACACATTTGAAAGGACAGTGGGAACAGATGGACGCATGAGAGAATGGAGGCATCAGTCTTCATCACAGTAATGATGACTGTAGCATCCCTTAAAGTGTCGGTTTCATCCAGCAACCTAATAAACGTTAAATGAACTGTCTCACAATAGTGCTCTTAGTCTGTATTGTGATAGCATAGTGGGATTAAGCATATTTACACAAAGATACTAGTGTGATTGATGTCAAAAAAATCACCATTTTTACCACAGAACATGAAACACCATTTATCTTTAGTCAGCATTAGTGCCAAGCATTGTGCAATTAAATGCTAAAACATTGAAGGCATTTTTCTGGGCCACCTCTGGCCATGTGTATTTCATTTGATCCAATTTTTTGACCAGATTAACATGTGAAAAGGGGGTTGATAGGACAGTGGTGAAAATGGGAGGCAAGCAGAAGGTAAGACACTGAGGGAAGACTATAGGAGTGTGCTGGATGGTGGTGGGAGAGCGCCAGCTACTTTTTCACAAAATAAATGAATACTTATAACAAGAATTTGATGAATTTGGGTAGTCACCACATCGGGGCTTGGTGATGACAAAAGGGTAATGTTTTATGGCCAATTGGTGCAAATCAAGTGTGTCAAGCAGACACATAGGTGAAGTAGAAAGTTATGTATGGGGTATAATTTTTTTTTTGTGGTATAGGTACCCTTTTTTGAGAGAGTGAGAGAGAGAGATAGAAGACTGTGGGGGAGGGCTTTTAGGACTAATAGGGTAAGGTGGGTCAGGTAATGTAAGTAGAAGGTACAGGCATACTGGACATACAAGACAACAGGGATGGTGATGGACTCAAATGGTTGGGGGACACTATTATCGGGATAGGTAGAGACATCAGAGGCATATTCACATCCAGCTTGAACACATTAAGAATCTATTCCTCACCCTTAGAACTGTCATCACTCTAGACCCCTGGGTCAGGGTAGGATATGGCATCTACTTTGCAACTCAATGTGGGACCTTTTGTGCTCTGCCAATTTGGGTACTGAGGCCCCTCTCCATGATGTGCTTCACCAGCCCTGACAGCTCCCAATGTGTGACAACATTTCTACCTTTAGTACTACTTCTAGTGTGTACTACTGCACCAGGAACTGAGGCAGAGCTACCTGACAAAGTTGGAACAGGTAATGCAGGAGTTGTGGAAGTAATGCTACAGGTTGTGACCCAGATGTGCTGGGTATCTGTGCTACTTTTGATGGTGCCAAGCCAGCCAGCTGTGATAGGTATGGCAGGATAAACCCCAGTGGTTTGTCTTTTCTGTGCTGTTGACCACTTGCGTTGCAGCAGCAGCAGCAGTGTTTCCACACAGATAAAAAAAAAAGAGAGAGGGTTGCTGAGCGAAAACAGATAATAATTTCAATATTATGTCAGATTATTACTTTAATATATGTGCAAATGTAACATATACCTATGTTAATCTTTGCCACACCCAGATATGATGTGAAGGCATTAATATGTCATGGAAATATATCAATCTCAGTGCTATCATAAATATTATGTAAACATTTAGGTGACTTTAGCATATTGGATATATGCATTCCAAGTAAATACATCTAGTTACAAAACTGTAATGCTAAGGTTATTTAATATTACAGCAAATAATTTTTATAAACATTGGGAAGATAACTGTATGTATGTGGGATTATGAGGCAAAGAAAATTGAGCACATATACTCAAGCTTTGACATTCTAACACTTTACTTTTATGGAGCAATATATACATGCTATCAACTTGTCCTTTGTTATTTCACAGTTATTTGCACAGTTTTAATTGTAACAGTTATAACAAATTTTGTTGCAATGATGACAAATGTACACCATACAAGAATACATTCATCCCTTTATTTTTTGAGCAGTAAGTGGATTTTGTTACATTTGTAAAGTGATGACATTATGTTTTGTTTATATTTAGATATGGCACATTTACCTCTTAAGCACAATGTATTAAAATGTTTTCTCTTTAGAGTAAGTCAGAATAATCTCATATTTCCTTTGCAAGTTTATTATCCCTGACACACTCTTTGTAAGTGTATATCAAAGTGGCAAGAGTTTTAAACACTCAATTATTTGTGCACTTCTGCAAATGAGTCAAACTTCCAAACCCTTAGCAAGCCCCACTTCTCAGTACTCATTCTTGTAATGCTAGGGTGTGTGCATGGCATCATGTTGGTCCTTACACCATGTTTACCTGACCAACACTTCACGTAGATTGTGTGATTCATGAATGATAATTAATCGACACCTGATTTACACATTCACAGAGTGCAGAGAGATTAATCTGTACTATATAGGCACAACCTAGTGCTAATGCACACTCCAGAGTATGTTACCATAATATTAGTAATGAGGTTGCCTGCAGAGTACATCTCCTGATAATTGAGTGATAGCCACCCCTTTCTATTGATGTACCATTCAGCATCAGGTACAGCTGGGGTTTTGATTGGGAAGTGGGTGCAGACAGTTTCACCAGGGACACAAGACAGGTTAGCTATAGCATAGAACTGTTGCATGACAGTGCTGTGCCCCATGGCTCTTGTTAGGATGTGGATATATTTATCCACCTTGATGCACATTGTTACCAGGAACTGTGTGACAATTTGACTGGCAGCTGTCTGGGACACTCCTATGGCATCTCCCTAATGCTGCCAAAATGTCCAAGAGGGCTGTATACCTAGACTCAGGCACACTTTTGTTTCCTCCAGTACTGGGTTAACCCACAGACTGTGAGCATACATGTGAGGTGCAGACATCCTGCACCAGGTCTCTGTATGATCTATACTTATCTTTTATTTCCTGTTTAGAGAGCTGGCTTAACTTTAGCCTGGTTCTGTGATCAGCTGGCGGCCTTCTGAGATGCCTTTGAAGATTGTCCTCCATTACTACTTGCAGTACCTTAGCCTGCTGTAATGCATTAAATGTTGGTTGCATTTTTTTAAGTTAGGTTTTCAGAATCCCCAAGATTCCATAGGGATTTGTGTAATATTAGCATTAACATTAAGTACACATGGCCTCCGCCTAGTGCTTTCAGAAAATTGCTGGAAAAGTAGTGTGTCACATTTAAATTGCACTGGGTGTATCTGTTGTGTTTTGAAATCCAGGGGGAATGTGCAGTTACCCTACACTGAACAGATAATTAGTTGGCCTTACTTAACTGTATGTTATGAAATCCTATCCACTATTCATGAGCTGACATCATCATTCAGCCTGCTGTGCTCTCTGCAAATATATATATTTTTCCAGCCGCATGTTTGCATTAATAGAGACACACAGAATAATGTTCTCATTTTAGGATGCATTTCCTGAAATAACCATTTATTGAAAAAACTTTAATTAACAGATCTTTTTTCAGTCTTCTCACATTTTGTAAAAATATGGTATCCCATTTTCCCCCTCTGGGGATGGCTTACTTTATATCTTTTTAAATGATATTTTCAATTCTGTATGCAAAAAGGGTCTATCGAGGCAAGCATTATTTACAGTCAATAGAGTATTTCTTGTTTCCAAAGAATTGTCATCTGTAATTTGTTTTATATTTTGTCATATAATAACATTGTACCCAATGTACTAGCTGGGGCATATCTTTAACTATAACCCTATCTTCACCAATAATCCCTTTCATCTCATTCCTTGACTCTTCTGATAGAGAAATTGGTATTATCTATTCTTCTAATCCAGGTTTTTATAGTTCAAGTTATATAGCCACAATGCTACTACTGCCCTGTTATGTTTCTATAATATAAGCTGATGTTCTTAGTTTAGATGTTACCTCAAGTCAAACACTGTGAGCATTCCATTAATATTTTTCTTTAAAGAAAATCACCATTCCACCTAAGATGTAAAAGCTTTTAAATCTGCATGATCTCTTCAAATTCGTTCCATTTAAGGTTTTATCTGCTATTGTAAGAAAAAAGCAGATAATCACCACATGAAGGTTATAGGTTCATAGGTAGATACTAGGCTATCTGCCCGAGGGCATTTATAAGCCAAGCCAGAGTGTGTCGGCTTTCACCAACCCATTGATTAATTAACTAATCCTCTGTCAAGCACAGTCAATGAAGTGATCACAGGGGTGTATTTTCTGTTAACCATCCACTCATCAAGGCTTCTCTTGAAGAGTGTTAGTGAGGGGCTCTGCCTAATGTAGTTTGGAATTTTGTTCCAAAGCATGAGGAGTCTCTGTGACAGAAATCTATCCCTCCAGCATGTTCTATTTATTGCTGTGGTGAGGTTTAGCTTACTAGACTGCGTGGTTCACAGTGACTTGGATTTCTTTAGGTGGAGCACGTCCATCAATTTTGAGTTGGACATGGCTTTGTAAGTCAGGCAAAGATCACCTCTGAGTAAGCGATATGCCACTGAGTACAGCCAGAGCTTTTTCAGTCTGGCTGCATAGGACATATGTTTGAGGCCAGTAATCCTCTTGGTGAGGTACTTTTGTGGTCTTTTCAGCTGTTGGAAGTGTCTTGTGAGGTACATCCCTAATAGGGCATTGTACTCCATGATGGGTCTGATGAGTGATGAGTAGAGGGGCACTATAACCTCTTTATTTCTAGATGCAAACCCTTTAGTAATTAGATGGGCCACATAGAAGGATTTCCTAACTACTTTGGCAATATGATTGTCAAAGGAGAGATTACTATCTACCTGGGTCCCCAGATCTCTTATTACCTCTTCTGTATTAAGGGGGCTGCCACCTATGTGGTAATTCGTGGGTGTTTTGTTTTTCCGAAATGGGATGACTATGCATTTTTTAGCATTTAGCTTGAGGGCATGACTTTGACACCAGGTGTCCATCTCAGTAAGGCCCTTTTGGAGTATGTCCGTGTCAGCCAGAGTCAATTATGGCTCCCAGTTTGCAGTCATCAGTCAACTTGGTTAGCCATAGTCCTCCTTTGTTTGCCTGTACTTTTGAAAAGTATATACTGAACAGTAGGGGTCCCAGGACTGAGCCTTGTTGGACAACACTTGTGACTGGTTTAGAGTCGGACCTGGAGCCTGCTATTCTTACCATGTGAGTTCTGTCTGTAAGCCAGTTGGCAACCCATCTCATGACATAGGGGTTTATGTTCAGGCTGGTGAGTTTTTATGTAATACCCGAGTAAGGAATGGTGTCAAAAGCCTTGATGAGGTCAAGGTAGGCTGTGTGAACCACCTTTCCCTTGTCTATGGCCTTGGTGACTGTCTCAAAGAAGTCAACCAGGTTTAGTAGGCATGATCTTCCCTTAACAAAGCTGAACTGGGTTGGGCCAAGTGTTTGGAGGTTCCCAATGTCTTTATTAATGAGTTCCATGATGATGCACTCCATAGCCATGCAGACCAGGCTAGTCAGGCTTATGGGGCAATAGTTACCAGGGTCAGTTGTGGCCCCTCCTTTGTGGAGAGGAATAACCGTTGCTGTGAGCCATTCTATGGGCACGTAACCTGTGGAGAGGTTGAGGTTGAACAGCGTGTTTAGGTAGGGGGGTTATTTCATTCTGTAGTTCATGCAACATGCAGCCGGGGACACCATCTGGCCCCGTTGACGCTGTGTTTTTGGCTTTTGAAAGGGCTGTTTTCAAATGTGCATCTGTGACTTCTGGTACACTACACTTTTCCTTTATTGTTGTGGGCCTTTTCAGGGGTGAGAGGGGGGTGACGTTTGCACTGAATCTATCTGCCAGGATGTTGGCAATATCAGTAGGTTTAATATATTTTGTGCTATTTTGCACTAATTCAGTGCATATCTGCGAGTTGCCACTTAGATTCTTAACATAGCTAAAGAAGGCTTTGTGGTTATCTTTTGAATCCTTGGCTATTTTTCTTTCGAAGTTAGCCTTGGATGATTTTATGAGGCACCTTAGTTTCTTACTGATACTAATCAGGGATGTCTTTCCATCTTGGGATTTGCTTTTTTTCTGAAATAGTGTCCTCCTTCTATTGTATAGCCTGTTTATGGCAAGGGTCCACCAAACTGGTTTCCTTCTCTTAGAGGAGTGAGTCGTGGTTTTGCTAGGGTTGGCATGATCCATGCATCCTTGTAGGTGCTCATAGAGTGCATTTGTAAAGGTTTCTGCATCTTGGGCATAGTTATTCTTTAGCGTGGGGGCTGTGAAACTTTCCACTTCTGTCTTAAGTAAGGTGAAGTTTGCTTTAGAAAAGTTTTTTGCTGTGGTTTCCTTAGTTGGGGGTGGTGGTGGGGTGTGGACATCCAGAGTGATGATGACCAGGTCCAATATGTCTTCACCTCTGGTAGGGGTGTTTACCAGCTGATCCCGGGCATTTGAGTTGATGAATTCCAGGAAGTGCTGGGCCTGGGAGTTTGTACTCGAGTAGTTTTCCCAGTGAATGGTAAGGTAATTGAAATTGCCCAATATCAGGGTGTTTGGTAGGACCTTCATGTTTTCCAGTGTCTCCAGAAAGGCGGAGTGGTGGTCCTGGGTCATGGAGAGTGATCTGTAGTAGGCCACAATTTGCATTGTAAATTTGCCCAATGTTAGTTGCACATGGATGATCTCAGAGGTATCATGCTGCGCCACTAACCTGGAGGTGTAGGTATCCTTGATGAATATGGATACACCCCCTCCTTTTGTGTTTTGGTCCATGTTCTGTGGCCGAAACGTGTAGTATGAGTTGTAGCCTGGTAGTGCTGAGGAGCTCTCTGGAGCCTTGAACCAGGTTTCAATTACTGCACAGATGTCAACGTTCTCCATACTGAGGAGTGCTTCGAACACGTGCATTTTGAGATTTAAACTCCTGCCATTGAGTAGCATAACCCTCAGTTTTTTGTTAATTGTGCTGTTTATGGAGGTGGGTTTGACTTTTGAGCCTTGCCTAAAAAAGGCACTATGGGGGCAGCAAGAGCCTTGGCCAGTATTCGAAAGCCTAGGGATGACAGGTGCAAGCTGTCTCATGCGAAGCAATGCGGCTTGTTGAGCATGTCATCTCAGGCTGACAGACACTGGATCCCCTTTGAATAACACCAGAAGCTTAGCCAATTGTTGAAATTGATCATTTTTTCTTTATACTGAGGTATCATTCTTGGTGAGGGCAGGATGCTTCTCAGGGTCAGGGTCATACCAGCCTGGACCACATGATCAGAGAGCTCTTTCATGTCTTTTTTCATGCAGTCCAGGGAGGTACGTCTCAGGTCATTCACACCAATATGGATAATGACAGAGTCATATTTGTACTTGTTCTGGAGTGACCTGAGTGCTTCTGTTATGTGGCAGATTCTGGCTCCCAAAAGGCAGCTAGCAGTAACCTTCTGCTTATCCAGCCTAGTCAGTGGGACGTCAGTGTGCCTAACTATAGAGTCACCTATTACTAGTGTGTTAGGTATGTTATTTTGCCTTAAGGGCTGTGATTGTGCAGCACACTGATTTTGTGTTTTATGCGTTGTCTGGTTTGTGATGGGAGGTGTAGGTTGTTTGGGTGTCTGCTTTCCTCCGAGTATGATTTTGTGTATTTATGTGTATTTTTTGCCAGTGCTGTTTTAGTAGGTCTGTGTGTGGCTGGAGGTGTGGTGCAAGTGTTAACCTTCTCCTCTTGACTGTCTGTTCCAGTCTTGAGTGGGGACAGCTTAGCTTCCAGTTTGGCTGTATAATTGAATCTCTCGCATATGTTAGTGTTTTGTGGTAGGAGAAGAGGGTTGTCTCTGTACATGAGGCAGTTGTAACATTGCCTCAGAATACCCAGATTCACCAGCTGGACTGGAGAGTACACCTGAAATTGCCCTTTGGTCATGCCTGAAAAGTAGTGTGAGCTGCTTAGTCGCTTGGTTGGTGAGGAGTGAATAAAGAGCCTTGCCCTGCTGGGCAATCAAGTGTCGGGGTATATTAGTGCTTGCTATTAGGTCTGAGCAAGTGCTGGGCTGTAGGATTCTTTTTGAGTGCTTAGGTTGAGAATTAGGCTAGTTTCAAGGGAAAAACTGAAGAGGAGACTTAGTGGAGCTGGGAATAATTTAACCGTAGCTAACCCGCTGCCCAGCATGCAAAATCATGCAAACGCGGTTTTTATAGTAGGGAAATGAAAGAGATAGAAATTAGCCCAAAATGGCCAATAAACTACTAACTTCTGGGGACAATGGTTGTGCATTTAACCTTTCTGTCTCCAGGTAGGTTCATAATATGTTGTGGTCTAAAAATCAGTTCTCTACGATCTTGTTTTCTTCATCAGACAAATTACTACATGAAAAAAGTATAATCTATTTGTGTAGTACAAGTATTTCTTTTTATAAGTGTATTCTTTAGGGCCTCTAGACAACAGAGAATTTATTCTCAGAAAATCACCATATTTTCTGGCATCGGCTCCTTCTACATTCTTTTCTGTTTCTCTGTCTGCAGAGTAGAATTAAAGTCCCCACCTCAAATAATTTTCCCCCTGAAATTCAATGAAATTTTCAAATGGTCCCTCAGCTGTTTTTAGTGGGACTAGTATACACATAAACATTTATTACTGTCTCTGTCCTTGATAGGTGTCATTCCTGCATCTAATTAATTAATCTGGGATACTTTTCATATTTTTATTTAAAATGTAAGCATTCCAGAACCTAAATCAGTACTAAACAACCAATTTCCTGTGCCAATTAAATATGCATCTAGATATGTTTGGTCTGTCAAAGAAACTCTGGACATCTTGCAATAAAAAGACATCACAATTTTCATTTTTTTTTTAATCCATTGGGCCTTAACCTATCTCTTAACAGGTTAATGCAAGTGTTAACGTTATGTGCTAAGGTTTTCATGTTTTAGGCCTAAACCTTCTTTTCCTTTTAGGTTTTCTGATTTGTTAAACACCGGTTTGAAGACAATTCATCTTTGTCACTTTCACTAATAGTGCTTTAATCATCTTCACATACACAGATTAATTATAACACAGAGTTTTTAACTGACTTATCAACATAAACTCTCATCCTCAGGTTGAGTACCGTCATGTTGGGAAATAATCTTCCTTCAAAGGTTTTAAGTCAAGAATGTTCACCCACATTTACATTTTCTACTATATTATAGGACAATCACTCGCAAAATATTTTTACTACTACATCTTGGGAATTTTTTTTTACAATTATTATGACCTTGTTGCCCACATTTTGTGCAAAACATATCAGGGCAGTTACTCTTAAAAATCTCTAACCTCCACTAAAAAACCATGTGTGGGTTTTCCAGCATTTGCAGAACACATCTACTTATATTCACATAAACCTGTAAATATATGTTCAAAACTAGGACAGATTTTGTCTCCTCTGTAGTGCCCTGTATTTCTAACTAGTATGTTTTGATCAAACAAAAATTAAGTATAAGTTAAACAATAATGTAAAAGGACTAAAATGTGATTAGGTTTGGGTCTCTGAAAATTTGTGCAGTAATTTCAATTTCCCTTTATTCATAATTTATATAATTTTCTAGGCTCTTTTTGCCATCATGCCTGCTGATCATCAAACCATCCTTCTTGTGCCCTCACCAGTGGTTATTTGTTATGGTGCTAACCCCATCTGGATTACCTCAGACTGCCTGCCCCCTACTCTAATGTTGCGCACTGCCTTGCATGCTACAGCAAGGGCTTTTGTCACTGGCTTTTTTGGCCAAAACCATTATCTTTATGCACTGCTTCACTGCTATAGCCAAAGTATTTGCTTTTAACACAAGCTATACAGCTGGGCCACCCAGGAATTACCTCCTTCTCCCCAGTATGGGCACATACATCCTTCATTACCTGCACTGTCAGATACTTCAGTAGTTAGGTGAACCTGCGTTGCTTGAGTCATAGTCAAGGCTGTATCTCTGTATGCCACAAGTACAGGTATTGCAATTACTTTTTATTCATAATACTAGTGTAAAGTTCTTTACTGTCCATAAAGAAACCTGTAGTTAGTAATATTGCTAACCAATCTTTTATAATGTTAACATCAGTTCACCGGTATCCTTGAGGTTAAGTAGCAGAAATTGCAACAAATCCTCACGTGATAGGTATAGTTCCCCAGACTGAAGAAAAAAATTGTCACTCCGGGAAAATTTGTACACCTTGGGAAACACAAACATCACAAGAATGCTGCAGTTGTTCAATGTATATTTTTTAACAACCCGAGAGGGTGAAAAAAAAACAAATATGACAGCACTGAATAGCCTAACAATTGCGTATAAGCACATCTTAGTGTAATCTTTTTTACTGAAGATCAACCTTAGAAGCCGCGGTGGTACAGCTGTAGCATTGTTGCCTCACAGCAAGAGGCTCTCCTGTTCGATTCTCGGCTGGAGTGCCTTCTGTGTAGAGTCTGCATGCCCTTCCCGTGATCGAGTGGGCTCCGAAATACATGTGTGAATGGGCGTGCCTTTGCTGAAGTTTGGGTGTCAGGCTGCCAACTCGGCACTATAAAAATCTACTGCCAGTCATTAGCGGACCGGAGTTCTGCTGTGGCGACCCCTAAGCGGGAAAAGACAAACAACTGAGTTATCACCCTTGTCAGCTTCCTTAACAATTGAAGTGCTTAACATAATTTGCAATTCTTTGAGGATCCTTTTCCCTTTTGTTGTGCAGTGTCAGAGTTGCTGTATATATAAGAAGTGTGTGGGGGGGGGGGTACAGATGGGCTCTTCCCCCTGTAAAAAGGCTGTTTTTCCTTTTCCTTTGTTTTATTTCAAAACAGTGTTGGTTTGATGTCTTTTTTTAGATGTTTTGGTGTTTGATGATTCTTAGTTCCACTTAAAAATCACATGCTTGTAATTGGGTGCTTGTGTGTTAACATCAGCAATCACAACCTCAAGCACTTAAATAGCATGACTACTTGTTAGTGTCACAAAACTGCTTTTAACATCTGAGTTTGGTAGTGATAAATGACCAATACCTGTAATAGTATTTTCTGTTAACTTTCCTCATAAATAGTAATACTGTATTCATATTCATAAATAATTAGCTTTAACAACTGTCACTCCTATCATTATTACAGCCATTATTATGTAGAAGGCTAATATCAAAATGGTTTTATTATTGTGAGAAAAACTCAATTCTTAGAACTCTTAGATTAAGCTGAATGAAAGAAATACTTGAAGAACAAGAAACACTGGTTATGTTTCAGTTTGATTTTAAGAACTTTAACCCTAACCTCTTACCTTGACACTTTTCAAGGCATTCTTTTCTACAAATTTCTGTAGTTGACAGTTACAGCTACCTCATTTTAATCAGTTAAACTCTTCATTGCCACCTCTTTGTAAGGGGGCTAATTGGAGTATTTGATCTGTTTAATCTACTAACATTTCTCTCATTAGTTATATTAAATGTTGAACCACTGAAGTACATGTGAATTTGTATTTACATTGTCATGTTGTAGGCATTTCAGCAGGCTAATTTTCAGTTTATGTACAATTTTCCCAATATATCATTCAAATGGAAATCAAGAACAGAGTATTATATGTGTGATATTTGATTTAAGGCAGTTACATCTAACATTTATTTTGTGTTTTAAACCATGCACATTGCATTTTGGCCCTCTAAAATATATTTACATACACTAAATGCTTGGCATTTAGTCATTCCTTTTAACCACATTATTCAACCATAGTTCTAACTTGTTGACTGCATTTGTGCTCTGCAAGGTTGTACCTTACTGGTAATAAGACATTAATTTCTATGGTAAAATGTTTTTCTGAACTAGTATCTATTTGCAGCAGTTGTCAGTTACATCCACAAAATATAGATGAAAGGCTTATACCTCTTTGCAGAGAGCAAAGCCTATTCTTTGTGTTCAGTACCAGGCAGAATCTCATATCTCTATTCATTGCCTAAATTTATATTTAACTGACACTGCATAATGAGTTTGCATTAGTAATTCTTGATAGTATCCCATCTCGAAAAGCTTGCAGAAAACTTCTTTTTCCACTTCCTCATAGTGTTCATTTAAAGCAGCATTCCTTCTTGCTATTGGGGATGGCTACCTTTTACATACTGGCTATTCAGCTGCTTACAGCTCATTTGTTGTTAGCTTAATGTATCTGCATATTTAGTGGAAGACACCTGAATATGCAGACTATGAGGCGGATTCCTAAAGTTTCTTGGAATTCTGCAGAGTGCACCGAGTTCCACACAAGATTTGTGGTAAGTCGAGTAATATGCAAATATGTCCTGGTGTAAGGAACATATCTCAATACAATGCAACCACAACCAGAGATGTCAGCGCAACTACAGTCAGGTATTCCAAAATCTATTCCAAAGAAAAAGGTGATATATAACCATAGCAATGTATTTGTGTGATACGTAGACAAACTCAATGGAACATGTCAGTGATTTGTGGAAAAATGTGCATCAAGATAGTGCTGTATAACCAGCAATACCTGCAATATGTTGTAGAAATAGTCACAGAATGCAAACGTAGATCTGTTATTATTTGCTAATCCATTGTAATCCACAAAAAAATTAAATAAAATATATTAATTATGGTGAAGTGGCATCCATGGCCACATCCTCAGTGCTAAGTTCAGCTAACAGTAGGTGAGGGACATTTGTGGGGAACGTGTAACATACACATCCTAGAAAATATGGTGATGGCATAAAAGATGTGAGGTAAGAGTGAAGAAGAGGGGTACACAAGAGAGATGATTAAAAAGGAAGGTCAGAGGGAGAGGCAGGTGGAAATGGGCACATTTTTGGGGTGGACTAGGCCCTGTTTTTTTTTTTTTTGGCGAACAGAAGGTATGGAAGACCCAGAAAGAGGTGATGGGGAAAAGTGTCGGTACAAACATATAACAAGTAACAAAAAAACATGACAGACAAAGGTTGGTAATAGACATAAAGGATAGGTGAGGTACACAGATAGTCGACATGGACTGTTAAACACATTTTAAGGAATGGTGACAAACAGGGTAGTTGAAGCATACCAACCATGGTGCACCTCAATAAAAGCATTATGTACCAATGCACAAAGCAGGGCTGAAATGTTGCAAACTGTGTGACAGTCATACCAAAAGGAGTATGATTAATGGTAGTCTTGTAACAAAGAACACTAAATGGGTGTGCTGACATTGCAGTACATAATGAACAAAAAACATCATCATCCAGTAGGCTGTTGGTAGTGTAAGTGCAAGCCAAACAACCCCACAGCTAGGCAAATCAGGCAAAGAAAATGCAGGAGCACACAAGCAGAGGTCAGATTTGAACCCCCACCCCTACATGCAATAGGCAAACAACTAAGCACAGTGCCAAGCAGCAGCACTGCAAGAATAGAGTAATGTTGCTATGTAATAAGCCACTATATACAGAACATAGTTCTGAAGAACAGAACAATAAGTCCATAATAGTAAGGAAATGCATGCGTAAAAAAGCAGGCACATGCAGGGAAAGGTGGTTCACACAGCCTACCTTGACCTCGCCAAGGCTTTCAACACCATTCCCCACTCGGGTATTACAGAAAAACTCACCAGCCTGAACATAAACCCCTACATCACAAGATGGGTTGCCAACTGGCTTACAGACAGAACTCGCATGGTAAGAATAGTGGGCTCCAGGACCGACTCTAAACCAGTCACAAGTGGTGTCACGCAAGGCTCGGTCCTGGGACCCCTACTGTTTGGCATATACTTCTCAGAAGTACAGGCAAACATAGGAGGGCTATGGCTAACCAAGTTCGCCGATGACTGCAAACTGGGAGCCATAATTGACTCTCCGGCTGACACTGACATCAGGTGTCCGTCTCAGTAAGGCCCTTTTGGAGGATGTACAAGTCATGGCCTCAAGCTAAATGCCAAAAAAATGCATAGTCGTCCCATTAGGGTAAAACAAAACACCCATGAATTACCACATAGGTGGCAGTCCCCTTAATACAGAAGAGGTAATAAGAGATCTGGGGACCCAGGTAGATGGTAATCTCTCCTTTGACAATCATATTGCCAAAGTAGTTAGGAAATCTTCTATCTGGGCCATCTAATTACTAAAGGGTTCACATCTAGAAATAAAGAGATTATAGTGCACCTCTACTCGTCACTCATTAGACCCATCATGGAGTACAATGCCCCATTTGGGATGTACCTCACAAGACACTTCCAACAGCTGGAAAGACCAAAAAAGTACCTCACCAAGAGGATTACTGGCCTCAAACATATGTCCTATGCAGCTCGACTGAAAAAACTCTGGCTGTATTCAGTGGCATATCGCTTACTCCAAGGTGATCTCTGCCTGACTTACAAAGCCATGTCTAACTCAGAATTGATGGACATGCTCCACCTAAAGAAATCCAAGTCACTGCGAGCCTTGAGCTCTAGTGAGCTAAACCTTGCCACAACAATAAATAGAAAATGCTGGAGGGATAGATTCCTGTCACAGATACTCCCCATGCTTTGGAACAAAATTCCAAATTACATCAGGCAGAGCCCCTCACTAACACTCTTCAAGAGAAACCTTGACGAGTGGATGGGTAGCAGAAAATACACCCCTGGGATCACTTCATTGGCATTGCTTGACAGAGGATCAGTTAATTAATCAATGGGGCAGCGAAAGTCGACACACTCTGGCTAGGCTTATAAATGCCCTCGGGCAGGTAGCCTAGAACCTACCTATGAACCTATAGTGAGACAGGAGAAATAGGATCATGACATTAAAGCTGACATTACTTGCTGTAGGCAACACAGATGGTGTGCAGGGATGCAATGTAGATAAGTGACATAAAATGATATTACACAAGCTAAACAAACAGAAGGCTCATCACACATATCCCCCACTAATGACATACAATGTGAAATTGCAATATAGAAACTACGTGGTGATACAGCTATATTACTACATAGCGTATGAATAATAAAATTAAGGTATACAGGCCTGTGCATACATAGCAATGCAGAAAGCATATAATGTATGGGTAATGCACAACACACACAAGTAAAATATGAACACAGATGGAAACATCACAATGCTCACCACATTTTGTGGATATGCACGGCATTTGTAGTATAGCTTATTACAGTGGCAGAATGTTGTATAAGCCAGTACACCTACATTCCAAAGATGACACGTTGCACAAAGTTTCATTTAAATATATTCATATGCCATGTATATGTGAAACATTTAGCTAAAAACTATAAGGGAGAAAGGTAATGGACAAAATAAGTCCATAATAGTAAGGAAATGCATGCGTAAAAAAGAAGGCGCATAAAAACACAGGTCAAGCATATCCAAGTACATGCAGCAAACTGCCAACATTTGACATGTGCATTGTGCATTTGTAATGGCTGTTAACATGTCTATGTACAAATTACACAAACATCACAGTAATATGCAACAGGTAATAATTGTCATAGATGCATAATGAAAGTAGGGTTGAGTACCACATTCTCATATATGTATATACTGGCATGCAAACATAATGGTACTTAATAGCTGTCTGCGCTGAGCTAAGCTTACTGTTAGGTATAGCTGCCTGATTACAGCTGATAGCAATAAGGTAAGCTATCATGATGTCACCTGCTACTATTGCTCTTTTGAATACAGTGCTGAGTATCGCTCAGCTATGTTCATAGTGTCCTGTGTGGACCTTCTAACCCATATTTCATGTATTCATTTTGAAAGTGTCTGCACATCAGTATGTCACATAAATAAAGCTTAAGGGTACCCTTCTCCAATATGCATGCATACGGATATATGTACATCATTACAGTGGAGGTTTTCCCCATATGCAGATGAATAGATACAAGCACTAGCCCTGGTAAACAGTGGATATGGATGGAATCCACCTATATTTGTATGTATTGCTGTTTTAAGTGTACATCTATATTATGGTTTAGAGAAACAATAATTTATGGGAGTGTATGCAAATTGTACATTCAAGGTATGATTTGCAGATATTCACTGATGCTTATTTCTACATTAGAAGCTGGTATGCCGTTTAGTGGGACTGGAGGAACCACAAAATGGCTTAACATGTAACTTGTTTGTTGTTTTCACATTAAGTCATTGCCACTAAATGTTCATTTTTATTTGCTGCTGTTGGGCTGCCTTGCTTTTTCACACATACAACATTAGCATAAATGACACAATTGTGCTTGTCTTTGTTACTGCCTACATTGACTTCTGTGAGTGTGACACATCAAACATGGTTGATGTTGACTTGGTAGGTGTAGGTGGGCGTGCATGTGACTGAATATACCCTTTTTGTCATTGTAGAAGTGGTGGTTCAGTGGTTATGTGATTGGCTGTCAAGTGTCAACATTTACACTGAGGTGGGTTCTAATCCCACCTCTGCATATATGATGTATCCCAACATGTGGAATGCATTAATTGCATTGCACATGTAGGCTTTAAAGATCATTGCATATACTTAGGAACCACTACATGTCATGTATGTTCTATAAACGTATCTGTGCATGATGGTAATAAACATCACATCAATTGCTTTGCACAGCACTATACTATATATTAGGGGTATTACATCAACATATGCTTTAAAGGTTGATCTGTCAATAAGCGCACCTCCTTTATACCACCCAACACATGTAGAGCATACTTTTTTCAGATGTCAAACTGTAATCACCATGACAACTTTTCCTCTAAGAAAAATGAAATTATTATTGAGGCATTGTAACCTCTTAACCTAAATTTGCTTGAAAAGATGGGCAATACTATCTGGAGAAACAAAATGGTTAATGATGTGGGTGAGCACGAATGCTCCATGGAAGTCTGCCATTGCCATTGTTTTGACATGATCCTTCATGCAGCCAACAGACTCACTGCTCTGAGAGGGAGAGAAATGCCATGGGAGGTGGACCATAGTTGCCTCCTAATGAGATAATGATCTTCCTGCCTCCCACTATAACACCTGCCATAATTGTCATATATCCAGAGGAGGAAATAAGGGAAGTATTCCAGGATGTACAGCTATGGCCACCATTCACAAACAAAGCAGTATAATCAATTTGTCATTCAAGGACATTCATTCACACCTCTAACCTTTTTTTTTTTTTTCTGAATGACCACAGTTGCACAACAACTGCATGTGCACTTGAACATCCCTGATGCAGAAAGACATGGTAAGAGTATTAGCATGTTATATTACCTAAACAATGTGTAGATATCATTGTCAGAACCATATATACTGATGTGCTTTTCACTTGCACAGGACCATCAACACTGGGCCAGCAGCGTCACATATCAGGTATATGTCTCTGTAGTCAGGTAGGGTGATCAGTAGCCTCTGCTTGTCTGCCTGCTGTTATGTCTGAGGTGTGTACTCACCTGTTGTTTGTATTCCACTGTAACCTACAGGTTCCGCACTCTGCAGGATGACCTTTTCCCTATCCAGGGTGGCTAGACATGGTAAGGCAGTCTGTATGGTTGTTGTAGTGCAATATTGTTAAGTGCAACTGTGGCCTGTTGGAGTAATGTTGTCTTGTTTGTTTGTATAAGACCAAAGAAAATCAATAAACCACAAATACGCCAAAGGTACGAACACGTAGGACTTCCTCCATGGCTTGAACAGTAAAACGCCAAGAAATCTCCTTTTAAGAACGAGTATAACAACCACTGTTGCAAAAAATATATCCCTTTATTCACACACAAAGGATTTCATCCCACAAATAACAGAACTTCATCAGATAAAAGAATTCATTACTGAACATCCGTTTAAAAAACCTTTTAACCAATGAATAAACAGAATCAGCACATACCTACTTGAAATAGCTAATGAAATTCATGACTTAATTGAATATCATAGGCCGTGATTAAGCATCACCCATCCAATCCACTTTCAAAATAATTTGACTAATCAAAGCACTTCTTTTCACACACCTACACTATTTTATCCAATAGAATTACATTAATTTAAATAATCAGGAAACAAAAAACCTACACATATAATTCATATTTTAAAAAACAGTTAAATCATACAATAATAAAAATTCCAACTTAGATATCAGCATTAAGAATCATCATTCAACTGGCCTTGAAAGCTTTCATGTATATTTAATACGATTGTGTGTATTAATGACACTAATCTTAGTTGAACAAACTTTCATTTACACAATCAGAATGATGGCTCAAAGGCCGACAATGTGTTGTTATACTAAAATAACAAAGGCACTAACATCATCTATTAGCCGTAATATTATTTACACAATACCCTACCTTTAATATGGCTCAAATATCAATGTGCTTAAAAACGAACGGACTTGTTGACAAAGTTGGGCTTAAATTTATATGCCTATAAATAAATATAACTAAAAGTTTACATTTGCCAAATATAGGCTAATACTGATCTTTTATAGACAGGCTTTTAGCTGCATATCCAAAATGACAGCTCAAAAGCCAACAGTAAATTATTTCACAAAAACGCAAATGCGCCTATATGATGTAATATTGTTGGTCAATAACCCATGTCTAATATGACGCAAATATTAGTGCACCTAAAAAAATTGCAGAATGGGCTTGTTAAAAACATTAAACCTAGATCTATTGAACTATAAATTTATATTTCCTATCACAAATTAGTAATTAAAAAATTTAAATTATATATAATATACAACTAATGACAAAAAATTATAGCCAATCACATATCATATAGCGATATAATCGCCAATGATCTTACTCTAAGACAAAAAACACACTATCCAATCCTAGCATGACTTATTTCCTTTAAACCAATAGGGCTGAAAAGCCAATCAGAGAGTGACGTTAAAATTGTCAAACTGTAATCACCATTTCAACTTTTCCTCTAGGAAAAATGAAATTATTATTGAGGCATTGTAGTCTCTCAACCTAAATTTGCTTGAACAGATGGGCAATACTATCTGGAGAAACAAAATGGTTAATGATGTGGGTGAGCACAAATGCTCCATGGAAGTCTGCCATTGTCATTGTTTTGACATGATCCTTCATGCAGCCAACAGATTCCACTGCTCTGAGAGGGAGAGAAATGCCATGGGAGGTAGACCATAGTTGCCTCCTAATGAAATAATGATCTTCCTGCCTCCCACTATAACACCTGCCATAATTGTCATATATCCAGGGGAGGAAATAAGGGAGGTATTCCAGGACGTACAGCTATGGCCACCATTCAAAACAAAGAAGCATAATCGTGCTGTCATTCAAGGGCATTCATTCAGGGTCTATGTTATAACAGGTCTATATTGAATTAGTGAACGCTTAGAAAAGCGAACGCTAATTCAGTGACCATTTTTAAGTGAAAGCTTAAAATCTCAAACACCCGGAACAGCGATTTTTTTCACAGAGAAAAAAATTGCTGGGCCGGTTTCGGGAGATTGACATTTCCTCCACTGTGGTGCAATCTCAGAGTTGGTATATTTAAGTAGGGGGGTGTGGGGGCAAAGCCCCCCATATTAGATAATGTTTTAAGTTTAATTGTTTTTTTTTTTGTGGACCAGCGATTTATTTTTTCCCTGGGAAAAAGAATCGCTGTTCCGGGTGTTTGAGATTTTAAGCTTTCGCTTAAAAATGGTCGATGAATTAGCGTTCGTTTTTCTAAGCATTCGCTAATTCAGTATACACCAGTTATAACAGCGAATGATAAAAAGATTGAACACTGTTATATCAAACCAAAATAGTGAAAATGTAAATGAGCGAACTGTCAGAACAGAGATTTTTTTCCCAGGGAAAAAATCACTGTTCCCAAAAAAACAAACAAACAAAAAAAACACACTAAACACTATTTTAAGCCCCCCACTCACTCCTACTTAAATATACCAACTCTGAGATCACACTACAGTGCCGAGAATGGTAAAGTGATGGAAGTGGCCATGTGACTTCTTTCCCAGAGAAAGAATTTGCTTAAAACCCGCTTTGTCATTTTGCGTTTTCGACATTCACAGTTCGAAAATGCGTCTTTGGTCTTCTGATAGGAACCCTTCATTCACACATCTAACCTTTTTTTATGAATGACCACAGCGGCACAGCAACTGCATGATCACTTGAACATCCCTGATGCAGAAAGACATGGTAAGTGTATTAGCATATTATATTACCTAAACAATGTGTAGATGTCATTGTCAGAACCATATATACTGCTGTGCTTTTCACTTGCACAGGACCATCAACTTTGGGCCAGCAGCGTCACATATCAGGTATATGTCTCTGTAGTCAGGTAGGGTGATCAGTAGCCTCTGCTTGTCTGCCTGCTGTTATGTCTGAGGTGTGTACTCACCTGTTGTTTGTATTCCACTGTAACCTACAGGTTCCGCACTCTGCAGGATGACCTTTTCCCTATCCAGGGTGGCTAGACATGGTAAGGCAGTCTGTATGGTTGTTGTAGTGCAATATTGTTAAGTGCAACTGTGGCCTGTTGGAGTAATGTTGTCTTGTTTGTTTGTATAAGACCAAAGAAAATCAATAAACCACAAATACGCCAAAGGTACGAACACGTAGGACTTCCTCCATGGCTTGAACAGTAAAACGCCAAGAAATCGCCTTTTAAGAACGAGTATAACAACCACTGTTGCAAAAATATATCCCTTTATTCACACACAAAGGATTTCATCCCACAAATAACAGAACTTCATCAGATAAAAGAATTCATTACTGAACATCCGTTTAAAAAACCTTTTAACCAATGAATAAACAGAATCAGCACACACCTACTTGAAATAGCTAATGAAATTCATGACTTAATTGAATATCATAGGCCGTGATTAAGCATCACCCATCCAATCCACTTTCAAAATAATTTGACTAATCAAAGCACTTCTTTTCACACACCTACACTATTTTATCCAATAGAATTACATTAATTTAAATAATCAGGAAACAAAAAACCTACACATATAATTCATATTTTAAAAAACAGTTAAATCATACAATAATAAAAATTCCAACTTAGATATCAGCATTAAGAATCATCATTCAACTGGCCTTGAAAGCTTTCATGTATATTTAATACGATTGTGTGTATTAATGACACTAATCTTTGTTGAACAAACTTTCATTTACACAATCAGAATGATGGCTCAAAGGCCGACAATGTGTTGTTATACTAAAATAACAAAGGCACTAACATCATCTATTAGCCGTAATATTATTTACACAATACCCTACCTTTAATATGGCTCAAATATCAATGTGCTTAAAAACGAACGGACTTGTTGACAAAGTTGGGCTTAAATTTATATGCCTATAAATAAATATAACTAAAAGTTTACATTTGCCAAATATAGGCTAATACTGATCTTTTATAGACAGGCTTTTAGCTGCATATCCAAAATGACAGCTCAAAAGCCAACAGTAAATTATTTCACAAAAACGCAAATGCGCCTATATCATGTAATATTGTTGGTCAATAACCCACGTCTAATATGACGCAAATATTAGTGCACCTAAAAAAATTGCAGAATGGGCTTGTTAAAAACATTAAACTTAGATCTATTGAACTATAAATTTATATTTCCTATCACAAATTAGTAATTAAAAAATTTAAATTATATATAATATACAACTAATGACAAAAAATTATAGCCAATCACATATCATATAGCGATATAATCGCCAATGATCTTACTCTAAGACAAAAAACACACTATCCAATCCTAGCATGACTTATTTCCTTTAAACCAATAGGGCTGAAAAGCCAATCAGAGAGTGACGTTAAAATTGTCAAACTGTAATCACCATTTCAACTTTTCCTCTAGGAAAAATGAAATTATTATTGAGGCATTGTAGTCTCTCAACCTAAATTTGCTTGAACAGATGGGCAATACTATCTGGAGAAACAAAATGGTTAATGATGTGGGTGAGCACAAATGCTCCATAGAAGTCTGCCATTGTCATTGTTTTGACATGATCCTTCATGCAGCCAACAGATTCCACTGCTCTGAGAGGGAAAGAAATGCCATGGGAGGTAGACCATAGTTGCCTCCTAATGAAATAATGATCTTCCTGCCTCCCACTATAACACCTGCCATAATTGTCATATATCCAGGGGAGGAAATAAGGGAGGTATTCCAGGACGTACAGCTATGGCCACCATTCAAAACAAAGAAGCATAATCGTGCTGTCATTCAAGGGCATTCATTCAGGGTCTATGTTATAACAGGTCTATATTGAATTAGTGAACGCTTAGAAAAGCGAAAGCTAATTCAGTGACCATTTTTAAGTGAAAGCTTAAAATCTCAAACACCCGGAACAGCGATTTTTTTCACAGAGAAAAAAATTGCTGGGCCGGTTTCGGGAGATTGACATTTCCTCCACTGTGGTGCAATCTCAGAGTTGGTATATTTAAGTAGGGGGGTGTGGCAAAGCCCCCCATATTAGATAATGTTTTAAGTTTAATTGTTTTTTTTTTTGTGGACCAGCGATTTATTTTTTCCCTGGGAAAAAGAATCGCTGTTCAGTGTTTGAGATTTTAAGCTTTCGCTTAAAAATGGTCGATGAATTAGCGTTCGTTTTTCTAAGCATTCGCTAATTCAATATACACCAGTTATAACAGCGAATGATAAAAAGATTGAACACTGTTATATCAAACCAAAATAGTGAAAATGTAAATGAGCGAACTGTCAGAACAGAGATTTTTTTCCCAGGGAAAAAATCACTGTTCCCAAAAAAACAAACAAACAAAAAAAACACACTAAACACTATTTTAAGCCCCCCACTCACTCCTACTTAAATATACCAACTCTGAGATCACACTACAGTGCCGAGAATGGTAAAGTGATGGAAGTGACCATGTGACTTCTTTCCCAGAGAAAGAATTTGCTTAAAACCCGCTTTGTCATTTTGCGTTTTCGACATTCACAGTTCGAAAATGCGTCTTTGGTCTTCTGATAGGAACCCTTCATTCACACATCTAACCTTTTTTTATGAATGACCACAGCGGCACAGCAACTGCATGATCACTTGAACATCCCTGATGCAGAAAGACATGGTAAGTGTATTAGCATATTATATTACCTAAACAATGTGTAGATGTCATTGTCAGAACCATATATACTGATGTGCTTTTCACTTGCACAGGACCATCAACTTTGGGACAGCTGCATCACATATCAGGTATATGTCTCTGTAGTCAGGTAGGGTGATCAGTAGCCTCTGCTTGTCTCTGCCTGCTGTTATGACTGAGGTGTGTACTCACCTGTTGTTTGTATTCCACTGTAACCTACAGGTTCCGCACTATGCAGGATGATCTTTTCCCCATCCAGGGTGAACAGACATGGTAAGGCAGTCTGTATGGTTGTTGTAGTGCAATATTGTTAAGTGCAACTGTGGCCTTTTGGAGTAATATTGTCTTGTTTGCTTGCATAGACACTTGCAGTGTATAAAACACTGTAAGGGATTCAGTATGTGTACATCTTATTTGCCATGTTATACATCATTTTAAATATGACACCCTCTGACACACATCCATACATGATGCTGTGTCTATGTTTACTAGTCAATTGTTGTGTACATATTTTGTTTTAAATGACAGAGGCATTTCAACATTCACCAATGGAGGTGAAGTCAGAGGAGGACATGTTGGGTATGTCATTGTGTATTTTTGATTTAACAACTTATGTCGTGTTTATTTGATATATGATGTATATGGCTTATTTCTGCTCTTTCGAGCCATTGCACCAGCCACAGCCCTGCTGGCCCAGTAAGTACACGTCACTATAATTAAACAGTGTAGTTACTTATTCATTTATGTCAGTCATATCCTGCCTCATCCGATTTCTGTAAATGTATATTACATCTCATCTGTCTGCATTTGTAACATGTCCATTTTCTGCCTCTTCTAGTAGCCCGTACACTTATCCGGGTCTGTCTTTACTGACTGAACTAGACATTCCTTGAAGGGCCATTCATTTTAAATATAGCATTGAAAGTCAAATTAAAATCAATTCAAAACAAATTACTCTGGTCTTTTTACAGTCATCTTATAAACTAGATATCCAATAGCTATTCTTGATTCATTGCAAGTTATATTGTATTTTGAAAAGTTAAAATATTTTTGACAAAAAAATTATCAAATGATCCAACAGTTGAAGTCAAAAGAGAGTGCTAATATATACATCAAATATCCCAACACCAAGGGATAAATAGAAAGCCCTGCAAGTCAAACGATAAATAAAATAGATTCCAAAGCTAGACAATGCAAATATACTGAAGTGATCAGCACTGAGTTTGTGACTCACAAATATTTTTTGTTCAAGTTAGTAAAGTAGATTCACTAGAAATACATTTCATGAAACTGACCTTAAAAATGAGATGTATATTGAATATCTGCTGTCAGGAAAATATTTTTTTTGTGATAAAATACTGCAAATATATTGATTAGTTTGGCCAGTTATGTGGCAACTGCTAACCTTCCATAACTTAAAAATAGGCAGATAACGCTTCCTAAGATGTTTTCATCTTCACCAAGGAAAATGTAACTGTAAACGCACATAAATAACCCTACCATCTTCTTCAGTTGCGTTGTTTATTACAAGGTTGGTGCATGTCTAAAGACGGCAGAATTTGGACATTCATTTATGTTATTTTATCGTATGGAGTCTACTTTATACCATACTTTGGATTTTAGTCTATTATTGAACTGTCTGTTTTACTTTCTGGAAATTGGAGCAGGAGCATTTTATGCTGAGTTTGTTTGATTTGGCGGTTGAACATTCTTGTTGTTCCCATAGCAGTTTTCTGTAATTGAATGCTTGTGTGAGGTCTTCTTCAGTCTTAGAATCCCTGTATTGTGCTGACCTTTGGTTCATCTCAGCCAGGACTGTTTTCTGGAGATTGGTTATTTTATGTTTTAAAGTCAGTTTTGACATTGTATCACTTAAATTGTCATGGTGATTACAGTTTTACATGTGAAAAAAGGGTGCTCTACACGTGTTGGGTGTGAAGGAGGTGCACTTATTGACAGATCAACCTTTAAAGCATATGTTGATGTAATACCCCTCATATACAGTATAATGCTATGCAAAACAATTTGTCATGTTTATTACCATCATGCACATATAAGTGTATAGAACATACATGACATGTAGCGGTTCCTAAGTATATGTCATGATCTTTAAAGCCTACATGTGCAATGCAATTAATGCATTCCACTTGTTAGGATATGTCATATATATACAGAGGTGTGATTAGAACCCACTTCTGTGAAAATGCTGACATCTAAGAGCCAGTCTCATAACCATAGAACCATTTCAAGTAGTGAAAAAAGGGGTGTATTCAGAGTCACATGTACACCCACCTACACCTACCAAGTCAACATCAGCCATGTTTGATATGTCATAGATGTCAATGTAGGCAGTAACAAAGACAAGCATAATTGTGTCATTTATGGTAATGTAAAAATAAATATATGTAGCTGTATGTGTGAAAAGGCAAGGCAGCCCAACAGCAACAAATGAAAATGAACATTTAGTTGTGAGGACTTGATGTGAAAACAGCAAACAAGTTACTTGCTAGGCCATCTTGTTGTTCCTCCAGTCCCACTGAATGGTATACCAGATTCTAATGTAGAAATAAGCATCAATGAATATCTGCAAATCATACCTTGAATGTACAATTTCCATACACTCCCATAAATCATTGTTATCTCTAAACCATAATATAGATGTACACATGAAACAGCAGTACATACAAATATAGGTGGATTGGAGCTCAGAGCAGATATTATTAAGTACAGTTATGTTTGCATGCCAGTAAATATGAGTATGTGATACTTAACTCTACTTTCATTGTGTATCTATGATAATTATTGTTTACCTGTTGCTTATTACTGTTATGTTTGTGTAATTTGTTCCTAGACATGTGAACAGCTATTACAAATGCACAATGCACGTGTCAAATTTTGGCCGTTTGCTGCATGTACCTTGCAGGGATATTGCAGTCCATCTTCTGTTGTGGACACATGCATGTGTAATGTTTTTACTTGGATATGCTTGACCTGCGTTTTTATGTGCCTGCTTTTTTACACATGTATTTCCTTACTACTGTGGACTTATTTTATCCATTCCCTTCCCCCCTTATAGCTTTTAGCTAAGTGTTTCACACATACATGGCATATGTATATGTTTAAGTGAAACTTTGTATTTTGGAATCCAGCAGGTGTGTGCAGAGTCCTCAGTTATCCCATCCTGAATAAATTATTACTTGCTCTTGCCTTAAAATTCATTATGGAGCTGCACCTGCTGTTAAAGCACCCATGTCTTCCTTCAGCGAGCTGCATTGTCCGCAACTTTCATCTGGAATATGGCCCTGTATCTAAAATATATATTTTTTCTGACTTAATGAATTGCTAGGACCCTTGTGAGAAACACTTTTTAAACTCACTGGATATCATGAATATACCATAACACAGGTGATCAGCAATGAGTTTGTGACTCACAAATATTTTTTTGTTCAAGTTAGTAAAGTAGATTTTCTAGAAGTTCATTTCATGAAACTGACCTTAAAAACTGAGAGGTGTATCGAATATCTGCTGTCGGAAAATATTTTTTTTTGTGATAAAATACTGCAAATATATTGATTAGTTTGGCCAGTTATGTTGCAACTGCTAACCTTCCATAACTTAAATATAGGCAGATAATACTTCCTAAGATGTTTTCATCTTCATCAAGGAAAATGTAACTGTAAACACACATAAATAACCCTACCATCTTCGTCAGTTGCATTGTTTATTATAATGTTGGTGCATGTCTAAAGATGGCAAAATTTGGACATTTATTGATGTTATTTTATCGCACGGAATCTAATTACTTTATACCATACTTTGGATTTTAGTCTGCTCTTGGTGAACTGTTTGTTTTACTTTCTGGAAATCGGAGCAGGAGCATTTTATGCTGAGTTTTTTGATTTGGCAGTTCAGCATTCTTGTTATTCCCATAGCAGTTTGCTGTTATTGAATGCTTGTATGAGGTCTTCTTCAGAGTCTTAGAATCCCTGTATCGTGTTGACCTTTGGTTCATCTCAGCCAGGAATGTTTTCTGTAGATTGATTATTTTATATTTTGGAGTCAGTTTTGACATTATCACTTACTGGAGGACTTATTTGAACATTGCAGAAATATGTTTCATCTTGGAATCTTATACCCTGTTTACTGTTTTCTGCACTGTGCAGGAAATTGGAATGTTTTTTTATTATGTACCAGTTGTGTGCTTATTTGCATTGTCTGGCTTTGGAAACTATTTCCTTTATTGTTTGACTTGCAGGGCTTTCTATTTATACCTTGGTGTTGGGATATTTGATATATATCAGTAAAAAACGATGAGTGCACCATGGACTGTAAGACGAAATCCAATAAAACCTCAACGAAGCCTCCTTGTTAAACGAACATCCACATTTATTGTTAAAAAGAGAGACAAACAAACTGCAGTAAAATGTGAGCGCTTTTGCGTTGTTATACAACGCTTCTTCAGACATAAAAGCAGTTATCAAGCACTTCATTTTAAATACTTTCATATGATGACATCATGGTAATCTTAAGGGAACATGCATCCAAAAACTCTGCAAGACATCCAAACCATCAAGTTGTATAGAACTTAATGTTTGAGAGGTCTGGAAGCTAAGAATGGTTTAATAGTAAGCCTGTCATTAAGCCCAAATCTATGGGCTTGTAGCTTCATAATCCATTTGCCTTCCATCTCTTCGATCCTGTTTTTAACATTACCTAATCTACCATTTGTGCTGACCATCTCAAGAACCTGAAACCTAAAGCTATGTGTATTACCTTGGTCCGCTATGTGTTTCGCCAATGCATTCAAAACATTACCTTTCGCTATTGCATAAACGTGTTCCCTAACTCATTCACGTAATGGAGGACATACACATTTAAGCATTATGCTAACTGCAAATCTGTCAACTTAGTATATTTAGCAGAGTGTCAATCTTGTCAGACCTTTTACGTGGGGATGACGACCAGATCATTACGTGAACGAGTTAGGGAACACGTTTATGCAATAGCGAAAGGTAATGTTTTGAATGCATTGGCGAAACACATAGCGGACCAAGGTAATACACATAGCTTTAGGTTTCAGGTTCTTGAGATGGTCAGCACAAATGGTAGATTAGGCAATGTTAAAAACAGGATCGAAGAGAGGGAAGGCAAATGGATTATGAAGTTACAAGCCCATAGATTTGGGCTTAATGACAGGCTTACTATTAAGCCATTTTTAGCTTCCAGACCTCTCAAACATTAAGTTCTATACAACTTGATGGTTTGAATGCCTTGCAGAGTTTTTGGATGCATGTTTCCTTAAGATTACTATGATGTCATCATATGAAAGTATTTAAAATGAAGTGCTTGATAACTGCTTTTATGTCTGAAGAAGCGTTGTATAACAACGCGAAAGCGCTCACATTTTACTGCAGTTTGTTTGTCTCTCTTTTTAACAATAAATGTGGATGTTCGTTTAATAAGGAGGCTTCGTTGAGGTTTTATTGGATTTCGTCTTACAGTCCATGGTGCACTCATCGTTTTTTACTGATATTGCTTGCTTGATGAGAGTGCTCTACCTGGCGGCATTGTTTCTTTTTTGTCATATTTGATATATATAGTAGCACTCTATACTTCAACTGTTGTATCATTTGATAATTTTTTTGTCAAAAATATTTTATTAACTTTTTGAAATACAATACAACTTGCAATGAATCGAGATTAGCTATTGGATATCTGGTTTATTAGATGACTGTAAAAAGACCTGAGTAATTTGTTTAAAATACAATGTATATAATGAATTGTATAGCAAATACTATATATGTATACTGTACATATTAGAGATAGCAAATCAATATGTGATTTATCACAAAATACTAACTCTCTCTGTCATACAGAAGTCATGGGTTTCTGAGATAACAAGAGATGAAGTTAAATTTAATAAGATGATATTTTTAGTTTTATGTTGGAGAGATATATAAATGTGTATTAAGACAGAACATTAAAGATTGTTTCCAGCAGTTAATTGGAAGAGTTTTATTTTTTCTCATATTCTGCAATTTTACAGAATTTTATATATCCAAATGCCATATCTTTAAACACATTCCAAAATGACTAATTTCAAATCCAGACAATTGTTTTGAGATGTAGAATTTTAACTAGGAAAATAATATTATTAGCAATCTTAAGTCAGACAATATTTCTGGAGGGATACAAAGAATGGTGAATTGCCATGTCAGAGTGTCTTGGGTAATATTCAAGTGTTGGGGTTTGCTGTGTAGAGTTTTCTATAATTGTTTTGAGTGCCTACAGCCTCTAAAGATATGCAACATATCAGCATATTAGCTTTATCTGAGCTACCAGTATTGCAAGAAGATATAACTTTTGGGTTGAACGAAGGTATTTTGCTGGGGTGAGCTAAGCATTGTTAATGATCATAAATTGGCTATAAAACAGTCTTTTAAGGGGAAAATATTTAATGCCCAACTATAAGGATATTTCAACATTATCTTTTATTAAGGTTTAGTCATATTCTAACCCAAAGTTTTGAATTTTGATATATATTTTTATAGCTAAATGTCTGTATTTATTCATATGATTTGGAAATGGGTTTTTCTTCTTGGAGTATTCAAAATAAGTATTTGATAAAATCATTTTACTAGTATCTTTAACTGTTTTTTTTTTTTTTTTGAAAAATAGATAAGTGATTTGGTTTAAAATTGAGCAGTACCTCTTGGTAAGTTCTAATCTCAGTTGTTTGAGAGAACTTGATTTCTTTGAGATCGGGTCACATCCTGTCTTGTGTAGGTTGAAGCTTATAGGTTAAAGATAAGTAAATACATCATATGGTTCCAATATTTTTCAGCAACCTTTTAAAGGATACAATTAAATGTACTGTACAATTATTAATATTTATAGGTTTAAAATCTTGTTTATTCATGAAAGGGAAGGCAAAAAGATTATATTTGTACTTTTTTTCTGTTATTATAGTGGCTGAACCAAATATTGACACACATCAGATTCCATGATTTTTTTTTACTAACAAGAAGATAATAAAGAAACAAACTGGAAAGAGGATGGCATTTGTGTTGTTTGGGAGTAGAACGTTCTAGAGGTTAGTCTGTATGATTTTGGATCCCAAATAAATTTGCTTACTGTAGGCAGAATTTTCTGCGGTAATGAAAAAATAAGTTAGGAAATATGTTCATTTTTATAATTGCTACCTTGGATAATAATGAAAAATGTATTTTATTTCATCTAATTAGATCTTTTTAGATACCCTACTGGGTTTAGCTATAATGTTTTTGAATGTCAGCTTTATATTCTGTTTATAGGTTATTCCCAATTATTTCAAAGAGGAATTTATTTTAAAACCATTTAGTAAAGCAATCTCTTTGAAATTTTAGTTTATGGGAAAATGGGAGAAAGATTTTTTTTTTTTGAAAATTTAATTTGTATGTTGAAACTTTCGAAAGTAGCCAGATTGAGTCTATAATTTTGGTAATGACTGAGTTTGGAAATGTTAGATATTTTTATAATTGATAAATGCAGTTAAAGGGAGATTTATTTTTCATTTTGCATGCATCTTATAATATGTGTTTTTCAAATGAAATAAAAATAAAGGTTCAATATAGAGGTTAAATCTAGAGCCAAGGTTTTTACTGCTGGGTGGCTAGGCTACATCCTGACCCCATGTGCAAAAATGGGAAAAAGGGGTTTTGGATTGATGGCTATAGGCTAAATAAAATGGGAGATAATGGGCATAACTGTCTAGCTCCCTGTTTTATTGTAACTGATTTTGACAAATATTAATAACTAGTTGAGTTGCAGGATGATCCTATAGCAGTGCAATATAAGTTAAGAAGGACAAGGGAAAGACACTTTTTTTTAGCATTTTCATCAAGAAGGATACATTAATAATGTTGAAAGCCTTGGATACATCTAATGCTAAGAATAAATTGTGCTTCGTCCTGATGTATTTAATTCCTGTAGAGTATTTAATGTGAGAATTTGGTCATTTATATGTCTAGCTTTTAAGAAACTGGATTGGAAATGAGGAAAATAATGGAAGGCAATGTTTTTAAGTCTATTTGCCACAATAGAGGCAAAAAATATGTAACAATTAATAAGGGAAATAGGTCAATTGTATACTTCTTAACTAAAGGTTTTTCCAGCTTTGTAACTTCAGCTGTATATTTTTGCTCCTGTTTAATTTGTTTCTTGTTGGTGACTTTACTAATTTGTAAGCCCCTCACCTACATTTTTATAGCAGCCCATTGGATATGTGCAGTGGTGCACCAGTTTGCATTGTTGCCTCACAGCAAGAGGTTCTCTGGTTCGATTCTTGGCTGGTGTGCTTTCTGTGCGGAGTCCTTCCTGTGTTAGTGTGGGTTTCTTCTGGGTACTCTGGTTTCCTCCCACACTACAAATACATGCATCTGGAGCATTTCTCCCTGGACTTCTGCTGAAAATTGTCTCATTCCAAGTCAGACTTTCCCGGTGAACAAATCTTAAATAAAAATATCTAGTTTCATTATTGTTCCTTGTATGTTGCTGTGAAATTGACTTAACAGGGTTTCTAATTCATACTTTATTTCTTCTGTTTATGATAAGTTTGCCTTGAGGGATCAGTCATTGTTAGGCTTGACTTAAAAAAATCCTAATTTAGAATTAATAATTATTTTCAATAATTACATAAATAGTGATGGTCAGAAATGAGATCTGTGATAGCACCTATAATTTTATTTGATAAAAAATAGTACATTTTAAACAGATATCTGTGGCATGGAGAGAAAAACATACAAGTGTTAGAAACATTTTTTGAAACATGATAAAGTCTGATAAGTCATGTTCTGGACTAAAGTCTAAAATAGCTGAAGCAGCATCATAATAAAAAAAAAAAGAATTTATTTTTCACCTTATCTGTTTATTTTTTTGTAGCATCCTAGTATTGTTTTCTGTGCATTCATGTCATAAAAATAATTACATATTTCTTCTTATGCTTTCTCAGTCATTGTATTAATAAACATCCTCATGTTGGATTATGTTTTAGTGCTTGTAAAGAAGCATTTTAATACATTTGAAGTTAAAGATGAAGTACTATTTATGACTTGCCATCACTTCTTTTCTAAAAAGTGAAGATATATTTTCTGGCAAAACTTTATGATACCAACTGTAATGTGACTTTCAGACAGAATCCAAGAAGGAATACATTTTATATCTTTTTAAAACAGCTTACAAAAATGATGACATCTGTACATTTCAAAGTTTAATAAATGTTAGCTGCTGTCATAACTCCTTCCTGGGTGCTTCACCTTGTGTCCATTTTGGGGTACTTTAACAAGTACTTTACTGTCTTGGTGTCTGTGTATATTATTCCCGTTTCTTACCATGGGAGTTGACAGAGCTTGGCAAAGTGTCCATTCCTTCAAAGCATACATTCCTAGATGCCAAGCCATCTTAGTTTGTTGATGACTCAGAAAAAGAAATCCTTTCTCCAGCTCCTGTCCTTCATCCAGCGGTGTTACCTGATTTTCATTGTCTACAAGAACAGACATTCTTTTTTTTTTGTAGTCATTGCCATCATATTAAAATTTTCATTTTTTTTTCTGCAGACTACTTCAGTCTCATATTTATCCATTTCTTAATGTATTTGTTGAGGCCATTATTTGAAAAAGTGTGAATTGACTAAGATCATTTTTGCAATTTGACTGTCTGCGCCACAGTTGTTTCATATTTGCTAGTGTCCTATTTTATTAACACAGTAAGCCAACCTTTTTCATGAAGAAGTGTTGTTACTATTATTTCTTCAAGACATGTTTGTCAGCATTGAATTTTTATCTATACTTTGTCTCCGGTAGAAAAAACAAAGTTCCAAATATTTTTGTAACGTCCTTTTGTTGTAGAGCACACCTAATTCATCTTCATTAAAGCTGCTAATTTATCACATTGTTGTGTTGTGTTAGCTGTCAACTTACTTGGGCTGATTAGAGCTATAAGATAAAATCCATCTAGTCATTCACAAAATGATTGAAATGTATGGTGAAAACGCAGGTTCTGTAATGTAGATTGCTGACTTGTAAATACATTTGAGAAATCAATGGCAGAATCAGTATTTTATATAACAACAAATGCACAAAATCACCAAGACAGAAACAAAAGAATACTTACCAATAAGGAAACGTGAAAGATAAGTAGATGATGTGGTCTGTATGTTTACTGATTTTTCATCTTGCTGCAAAATGTTATGATATTCCAAGACAGCATAATCAGGTATCTTGTTTTATACAAAATTTGTAAAGTTTGGAAGTATAGACCTCATGACATCCCAAATCGTCTATCATTTTGAAGGATTTCTTCCTCTTTTCATGTTGGTTTCCCCAACTGATATTTCCATTGGGAAGCTGTTGTCCTTGCTGCTGTCTGCAGTCACATCCAAATAAGTAAAGGCCTTTACTATTTGATTGCTTATTCATTCTATAATTGACTCACTAGTTAGAGTTTTAAACAAAACACTCCTTGAAGAATGTTTGACTGTCTGACTTCTGTTGAAATATAGAACTCCTTTTTTGACATCAATTCCTCTCACATGTTTGTGGTATCACGTCCTTCTCTGTTGTTCTTAACATTGTCATGAAAATTAACCTCTCTCTTAATCTTTAATACTGCAATTTAAATTTTCTTTTCTTCTGACTAGCACATCCTGCTAAAAATTTCCAAGGTTCCACTTTTTCAGATTTGGAATATATTTCATTATTTTTTTCCTAGAGAAGTCTTTAGGGATATGATCACTAAAATGGAGAAGCAATTTGATGTTCCATTTTGCCAAGATTGTGATGGTTGTGCCCAGAATTTTGAGGCAAAGTGATAATTACATTGACTAACTTGTCTACTCTACTGATGAAATAAATCAACTTGCAAAGTAGGTAGATGGCAAGGAATAAAACCCTATCCCAAATTATGTTGCATTTAGGCTGACATTTCACAGCAGCTTATTGTTATAGTACAAATTGTCAGAGTTTTCATACAGTGTTCTAGTTTCTCAAATGTTAATATAGCATTATCCAAGCTCTCGACAGATGCACACGGATCAAGTGTAGATAAACTTTAGTTTGTGCTCAACAGGCTATTAGGAAATGCAAAGGGTTCTTTGGTAATAGGTGTTCTTCAGTCTCATACCTCCACTTATTTCTGTTGTTAGAATGAAGTAGTATCACACTAAAACTGTTTTAAATACAAAACACAAGAAACAAAAATAAACATAAGTGACCTCCTTTTATGTTTTTCTGTTTACCTTTGTGCCTTCGTATTTGGCTTTGTAAGGGATAACAACAGTAAAACAGACATTTTGAAAAATTCATTATTCAGTCAAATCTTCAATTAACAAAAGAATCAATAAAACTCTGATTAATAAATATCCAGTCAAGCATGCAAGCACACACACACACACACACAACATGTGTGTGTGTGTGCGTGTGTGTGTGTGTGTGTGTGTGTGTGTGTGTGTGTGTGTGTGTGTATTTGTGTGCGAGTGTTTGTGTGTGTGTGGGTGTGTATGTGAATCTCTCTCTCTCTCTATATATATATATATATATATATATATATATATATATATGTGTGTGTGTGTGTGTGTGAGTGTGCATGTATGTGCGTGTCTGTATGTGTATGTTCAGAGATAAAGGGGGAGAGAGAATAGCATAGCAAAGTGGTTCTTACCAAATGGAAAAATACAAGTTAAATAGCTGTGTAAATAATATTGATAGTAGTCTAATGAACAATCCATTATTGGTTTATATTACTTTATAGAACGTGTGTCTGTTGTTTTACCTGTTTATTTAAGAACAGAAAGATACCTGACTGTGTCAGTCAAAACAAGCTTACTTACTGATCTACTGAATGCAGTATAATAAGAGGGACATGTGAAGTTTAGTCAGCATTTTGCCCTTTATGGAAAGGGACTGCATGTCCAGAGTAGAAAGATTGGGAGACAGAATCATTCACAGAATAGAAGGTTCACATTGGTCCTTCCAGAGGAATCCAGAGAGCAGGTTATCAATAGAGACCATTTCCCAGTAGTGCATTTAATTAAACCACGTGACTTTGTTTTGTTTGGGAAAATACTGCATGATTTCATTTGTGTATAGTAAATGGTATTATTTTTATCAAGACTAGCTGTCTCTTCTACTTTAGTCTTCCACACTGGTGCACTGCAGTGGACATTTTGACACAAGTTCTTAGTGCCAAAAATCCTGAGACTGTTATTACCAGCATGAGTATAATTTCCCAAAAATGAGAGACTTGCAGTTTGCTGAGAATTTAATTTTGAATGACTCCTTGTGTGGTGCCATGTGTTAGAAAGACCACTGTAGAGCAGTTACTACAGATCATAGTGGCTGCAGTTGAAGAGATGGTCGTGGTAGCTAAATTAATGGCTATTCCAAGGACAATGCCACTATAAAAATAACCTGCCTGGAAAGAGGACCTTCAAGTTGTATGTCCACCAGGAGGGATGGAACTGAGCTGATTGAACCCACATCTTATCAGCACAGTTAATTTGAGAACAACTGAGTCTTCCTACATATGGAAAGGACTGATTAGCTGGACTATCATCATCTTCTTTTGGCTGTTCCCATTAGGGGTCAGCACAGCGGATCATCTGTTTCCATTTCTTCCTGTCCTCTGCATCTTGCTCTGTCACACCAACCACCTGCATGTCCTCGCTCACCACATCCACAAACCTTATCTTAGGCCTTCCGCTTTTCCTGTTACCTGGTAGCTTCATCCTTAGCATCTTTTTTCCAATATACTCAACATCCCTCCTCAGTCATGCCCAAACCAATGTAATCTTGCCTCTCTGGCTTTGTCTCCAAACCTTCCAACCTGGGCTGACCCTCTAATATACTTATTCCTAATTCTGTCCACCCTTGTCACACCCAATGCAAATCTTAACATCTTTAACTCTGCCACATCCAGCTCTAACTCCTGCCTTTTTGTCAAAGCCACTGTCTCCAACCCATATAACATAGCTGGTCTCACTACCCTCTTGTAAACCTTCCCTTTCACTCTTACTGGTACTCGTCTGTCACAAATCACTCCTGACACTCTTCTCCACCCACTCCATCCTGCCTGTACTCTCTTCTTCACCTCTCTTCCACACTCACCATTACTCTGAACTATTGATCCTAAGTATTTAAACTCATCCACTTTTGCCACCTCTACTCCTTGCATCTTCACCATTCCTCTATTCTCCCTCTCATTCACACACATATATTCTGTCTTAGTCCTGCTGACCTTCATTCCTCTTCTCTCTAGAACATATCTCCATCTCTCCAGGGTCTCCTCCACCTGTTCCCTACTCTCATTACAGATCACAGTGTCATCTGCAAACATCATAGACCACGGGTAGTCATGTCTGATCTTGTCTGTCAACCTGTCCATCACCATTGCAAATAAGAAAGGGCTCAGTGCTGATCCTTGATGTAATCCCATGATGGAATTAAATAAATGGTTTTACTTGCCACTGATATTCTCAGCTCAGAGATATAAGCTCATAAGTTTCATAGCAGGGCTTTTTCCTCACAATAGAATGCTAAAGATAAAGTTCAATTTTTTTTGCTATTTCATATTGTCATAACTATGCTGCCATTTTGTAAAGTGAACCTCCTTATTCTAAAAACGTGTATTTTTTATTCCATTTACTTTAGTGGATCTATGTTTATCATGCTTAATAAGCTGCTGTTTCTGTTTACTGTATACTGAGCAACTGTCCAATTACTTCTTCATTCTGTCACCCATCCAACCTTCTGATTATGTATTTGTAGCGGGTTGGCATGTTTTCTGTAGTCTGCAGCAGATTTTATTACAAAATAACCAGAATGCAGCACAGTCAAACAATGACTCAAGGAATAAGCACAGCTATATTCAAATGAAAGGTAGCAAATGGGTAAGATTTATTGTAAGGTATAGAGATATTCAAGAGAAAGGTAGCAAACAGGTAAGATTCATTGTAAGGTATAGAGTGCTTGGCAAGCAGGGCAATAAAACAGGTGTAAAAATAATAAATTGTTGCCCACTGATGGACTGATCATTTTTAGGGAGAGAACCTCTGATGTATGAATTACATGCATTTTGGATCTGCCCAGAATACCAGTTACTTAAAAAAAGGTGTTTTGCCACCATTGAAAATTGATGAAAACACAGCACTGTTGAACTGACAGCAAATCCCAGTTCAAAAGATCAAATTGAAGAGAATCTTTAAATGTGGATCTAATTTACTTAAATTAATAGAGCATCAGATTTTGCATCACCATGTATTTTCTGAACAATAGGAAGTATGAAACGTTGGCATTATTGACTGACTACAATTCTCAGTGATTTGCCAGAAATTCAAAAGTTCTATGAAAGACAGGGCAAGCCTACAAGACAAAGTTAGGGTCAGCTGAGAAGTATGGGCCGATGGCAAAGTGAAGTGCTCGTCTCTATAATTAACAAATATAAAGGCTGTTGAGACACTTCAGTATAACACACACTCTATCACACTGTAGTAAACATCTGTCCATCACACTGTAGTAAACTGTTGTCTATCACACTGTATTAAACTGTACAACAGAATGATCACTTTACTACATCTTCAGTTTCACAGATGCACAAATTATTCCAAATGTTTTCTTTCCAGCTCTTATTCCTTGCGCTTTAACATAGAAACTCACAGTGCAGTAGGTCTCTCATTGAGTTGATTGACTCATCTCTCATTTTCTCTCTAAAAATCCATTGGTAGGCAATGGTTTATTAGTTTTATATCTGCTTTATTACACTATGCGCCAGGTACTACATATCTTACTAAGAATCTTTCTGTTTTTTTCATTTTTCCATTTATCCTGCTCCATTTTACTTTTGTTATCTTTCACATGAGTGTATCTACATTTATTTATTGAATTATTGTCTTACTGAATAACTGATTGTGCTGCATTCTGGTTACTTTATAATTAAATCTGCAGACTACAGTAAACTTGCCAACCTACTACAGAACTTTTTCTCCCCACTAATGCATCATCAGAAGGCGAGGCTGGAGGACTTGGAATCAGGAAGTAATTGGACAGTTGCACAGTATACAGTAAACAGAAATACCAGTTTATTAAACTTAATAAATAGAGGTCTACTGAAGTAACCAAAGTAAATACCCTCCCCCAACCAATGGAAAACATGGTTCGGCCCAAAAAGTAAAAAAAATGAAAAAAATATATACAACACATAAAGCATTACAAATGGAACCATAAACAAAAATCACATTTGAGTATCGGTAACTATGCATGTGTAGAAAAAAATGCATATGGAAACATTATTTATACCTATGGTAGAATACCTACATATAAAAATGTATATGTATAAATACATATGTATACATGTTTAGGTACAGAAACATGAAGTCAATACAAAATGTGTTCAATAAAATTCTTTGATATACATGACGACAACAAAAAAGAAACATAGCCAACTGTGGTGTCCTGCATATGCCTCAAAAGGACATACACTTATAAACATCCATGTATATGTGAGTACAATAACTAGAGTTACATACAACCAGTCAATTATATATGAATATGTTATATATAAACAGCATACGATGTATAGAACAAATACTACACACATACATAAAAATCAACAAAATGGACATAAACATCCATAATGTCCTTCATAAGTGGTCATTAAGTCCTGGGGAAAATAACACCCCTAGGTTAATAATCCAATATTTTTCTTTGTGGTTAAGAATGTGTGCCAACCCTGTTGGTTACTTCTATCCCCTATTATTTTATCAATAGCCATAAACCTGAACTCTGCATTGGCATGTTTAATGCTATGTCTATATAGGGCATTAGTTTCTCTTTTGTTACGGATGTCACTTCTGTGCTCCGACATCCTGATTCTCAGTGAACGGGAGGTTTGGCCAACATAAAAAGCTGAGCAATTGCATGTGGCTAAATAGACTATCCAACTACTACCACAATTTCCAAAAACCCGTAAATCGTATACTCTACTAGTGTTGGCACTGGTGAATTGTTTCAGTTTGCTCACAAATTGGCATGACCCACAGTGTCCACATGGGAACATGCCCAGTAGTTTGTCCCCAGTCATAGTCATTTGTTGATATACTGCTCCCCCACTCTCCTTATGCTTAAAGTGTGAAAAAAGTGCACTCAATGTTTTTCCACGTCTATAGGAGAATTGGCATCTGGGACCTAAATATTTCCTGAAAAACATTGAGTGCTCTTTTTTCACACTTTAAGCATAAGGAGAGTGGGGGAGCAGTATATCAACAAATGACTATGACTGGGGACAAACTACTGGGTATGTTCCCATGTGGACACTGTGGGTCATGCCAATTTGTGAGCAAACTGAAACAATTCACCAGTGCCAATACTAGTAGAGTATATGATTTACGGGTTTTTGGAAATTGTGGTAGTACAATTCACCAGTGCCAATACTAGTAGAGTATATGATTTACGGGTTTTTGGAAATTGTGGTAGTAGTTGGATAGTCTATTTAGCCACAGGCAAATGCTCAGCTTTTTATGTTGGCCAACCCTCCCGTTCACTGAGAATCAGGATGTCGGAGCACAGAAGTGACATCCGTAACAAAAGAGAAACTAATGCCCTATATAGACATAGCATTAAACATGCCAATGTCGAGTTCAGGTTTATGGTTATTGATAAAATAATAGGGGATAGAAGTAACCAACAGGGTTGGCACACAATTCTTAACCACAAAGAAAAATATTGGATTATTAACCTAGGGGCGTTATTTTCCCCAGGACTTAATGACCACTTATGAAGGACATTATGGATGTTTATGTTCATTTTGTTGATTTTTATGTGTGTGTGTAGTATTTGTTCTATACATCATATTCTGTTTATATATAACATATTCATATATAATTGACTGGTTATATGTAACTCTAGTTATTGTACTCATATATACATGGATGTTTATAAGTGTATGTCCTTTTGAGGCATATGCAGGACACCACAGTTGGCTATGTTTCTTTTTTGTTGTCGTTATGTATATCAAAGAATTTTATTGAACACATTTTGTATTGACTGCATGTTTGTGTACCTAAACATGTATACATATGTATGTTTACATATACATTTTTATATGTAAGTATGCTACCATAGATATAAATAATGTTTCCATATGTATTTTTTTCTACACATGCATAGTTACCAATACTGAAATGTGATTTTTGTTTATGGTTCCATTTGTAATGCTTTATGTATTATATATATATATTTTTTTCAGTTTTTTACTTTTTGGGCTGAACCATTTTTTTCATTGGTTGGGGTGGGTATAAATAGCCTAATCAGCAATATGTTTGTGATTTTGTTTCACTGAGGAAGGCTGGGTAGCCGAAACCGGTCTGAATAAAGGAATCTTTTAGTTTACTTGGTCTACAAGTGCCTTATGTACTCTTTGTTTTGATACTGTCATGTACTTTCCCAGAAATGACCACACTGCATAACACTACAACAGGCAAACTGTCTCCCAGTTTTTCCAAGAGCAGACCTGCTGATAGGCGTACCACTGTTAACACTCTTACATGAAAATTCTCTGCCCTAATCCTTATCCTCAGCATTATTAAGAGAAATCCCCACGTACAACTTAAGAAACCTGAATAATCTAGGCACTAAAACACAAATTCCACTTTCTAAACTACATACCTTTGACCCTGCATTCTCAATTCTTGGTCTTAAACTTTAGGAGTCCCTATTACTTGAAATTAAAGTTACCTGTTTAGAAGGGCATCAGCAAGCAGTATTTGACCTTGTCTGCATGTGTGCTGGCTTCATCCAGAATGTGGATGACGACTAGCGAACAGTTGTATGACACTGCATTCACAACCTATCATGATCTCTTGACACAGGGTTATGAATGTTCTCCCATAGATCCATAGGTTCTTACTAGGCTGTTGACCCCAGATGACCTTTAAAAGCCTAGTAGTGCATTTCCATAATAATTTTTGCCTTTGTAATTTAACTCATTGCTTCCTACATGAACATACTTGACAGGAAATCCAAGTTGCTATGGATCCTGTAAGAGCATACTTGTTATAACAGGAGAATTCTTTGTACTCCTGAGTCGAGTATGCTCGTAAGTCACTTTACTGCATTACCTCATCTAACATATTGCACTTACAGATCATAAACTAAGACAGAGGTGTAGCTTAGTATGTGAGCTGTAAGTGCAGAAGTAACAAAATACATGTTTTTGTAAAAAAAGTGAGAGATCACATAATATAAATCTCCCCCTACCTTGCTGTGGCTGTTTGCATGTGGCATGCATAAGCAACAATTCATTAACAGCATAAAGACTATGTTTGTGGAAAAACACTTTTACTAGCTGCTGGTGGTGTTCGTAAGTCAGCCACCTTTAAAATGCTTACTATATCGAGAAGGTTTAATCTCAGAGGAAGAAAGGGAGTTTATGGAAGTGAAATTCCCACAGGTAGGCAGAATAGTGACTGATTACTTGAACACCATCCTTTCAGACTCAGTATCTCCAGCCTCACTTGTAACACTGAGATGTAGAAGTTGAACTTATATCACACAGAAATCAAATAAATGTTATTCTATGTAGACAGTATTGTCTTCAGCTGCTATCTGTATAATGCAATCATTATTGTATTTTCTCATTTTGCACTATTATGTGAGGATATTGGCATGTACTGAGCAATATTTTCATCATGAAATAGAAGCATTCTCCCAAAGTTCTCCTGAAAATCAGTCATGCCCCATTGATACCTACGAATCAGCAAATATAAGTGATCAATGCATATATACATCTATTTTTTCTTTATATTTTTGAATGCTAGGGTCTCCTGTTCATGATCTGAGTTGAAAATGACATGCTAAATCAAAGGAACCTTGCTGTGATTTACATACCTGTCTTAATGAGAGTAAATAGCTGTGTTGCTCAGTCTATACTTGATTATTTAATTGGTATGTATTCACCATTTGTTAACCAGGATGAAGTGTGATCAACATGGATCATTTTCAGACTTAACCTGGGGAACAAACAGAATGCAATGTAACATAACAGTATACAGTATAGAAGTAAAGAACAGAGAACATGAAGATTACAAACGTGTGATGTTTATATAAATGTAAAAGCAAGTGTTACGTGGCTTGAAATTATGGTTAGTACTGAAAACACCAATAAAGCTTTTAGGAAGGAAAAATTACAAAGTTTACTTATTTCAAGAAGTCAGCAAAGGCAGACGAGGTTAGGAAGAGTAGATAAGAGAGGTCAGTAATTGCATCTGAGGCTAGGAAAAGCAGATGTGACAGAGGACTAGGGATTTGTGAAAAAGGTGAGAAAGAGAAGACATTTGAGTGAATTGTAGGGAAGGGAATATGATTTTTGTGAAAGATGAAGTCAAATTGCCTACACCAAGATATTGAGCTATGACTTGGTGAGTTGAAGGATGTAAGGGGGAAGTGGAGTACCCACACAAACCTGCTTAAAGTGTGCTTTTCCAACATGGCAAATAGCTGATTTGGCCAAGGATCTTCATATTAGTAACAGCAAGTATAATTGTTATTAATCGTAGTATTAGAAATTTTTTCCCAAGGAATAAGTTTGTATCTGTGGTATTGTGAAACAGCGAAGGAGAGGAAAGTTTATTATCCAAGTACGTGTCAGTCTTCAGCAATCTGTTGTATGTTATACATATACGTTCAGTGCCTTTCTCATGTATTCTGCACATGTTTATGACTGTTAATGCTACTTCAAACTCCTAAACTCCTGCTGCTTCTACAGTTGATATAGTTTGAAGCAGTACCCGTGTAAGTAATATTATTTGATCTGAGGTTTGAATGATGATTAAATGAATCCTAAGAAGGCCTTTCTTCAAGGAATTGTAAATGAAAATCCAGTCAGTGTTTATATTTGATCCCCTCTGTAAAATAAAGCAACTAACTACTTATCCTACCATTCATTGCTGCCAGTTCTTTGTAGACCATCCACTATGATCATGCCTTCCTCATACATCAAATACCTCGTTATGAATGTCTGAGTGGAATTTATATGCACAGCCCTTTGTCCATGCAGTTTTAAGATCTTGTTTAGTAAAGACCAATTAACCTGAGGCTGGCTATGCACTATCTTCCAAACAAAGTAGACACACATAAGGTACATTTAATACAGCATGCTTTGTCAAAGGAAACATCCCAAAAATGAGGCTCACACACACATTATTTAATAAAGTTTACTTATAAATTTTTATTACAGAATAATATAACAAACATAGATTCTCTGAGGCGCAAGTATCACAACAACAAGGTCATTGAGGTGACAATGTCGTGCCCCTCTTAATTTGTTTTATTTTCTCTTTTCAAAGGATAGCTCTCTTACAAAAAGGTACTGTGATGTGGAATTGGCTCTGTCAAGTTATAAAAGGTAAGCTTTTCAGTGAGTACATTAATCATTGCTGCAAAATTGTAGACATTAGCAACTTTTTACTAATTTTAAAAAGGTATAAGGTAAATGGCTCACCACCTTATACCCCAGGCCAACAGCAGCAGCTTGACATATGCCACAAGTCAGGGCTCCAGATAAGCAAACTGTAACAAAGAGGTATTGCAGAAGGAGATAGCTTATTGAAATTTCCAATGGAAGGGCCATACATATTTCATTTTTCACATAACTGTAATTTTGTCCTGGGAGACACATTATAAAAGGAAAACAACCTGATTCTGTAAACTCTTGGGAAGGCTACTAAGGTTTGTATCAAAAACAAGTTAATGAAATGGGACAGTGGCCATCAAAGAGCTAAATAGGTAAGTTCTAAGCCATGTTATTCCATCAACATGCGCATGGAATGGATATTGATGAAGCTACCATCAGATGACCTTCTGGGTATGCTGTCTACTTCTAAATGTAGAATATTACTAACCTGATAGTTGTGACCCCCTTACTCATTTGGATATTAGACCACAGTGGCAGAAAAAGGGCATCTGTGCAAAGTATTATGAATGGTCTATCTCCTTATGGTGTGACCCCTTTGTCAAGTTAACATTCTGCAGACTCAGACTTTGAGAGCATAGTACCTCACCCAAATGCTTTACCATCAAGAAGGAAACAAACCACAAAGTTCTCAGAATACTGCATCGAATTTGGCTGTCGACAGAACTCTTTCTTGATGGGAGATTTCCCCAAACATTTCACTCCTAGAATGCTTTTATAGCTCAAACTTCTAAATGTCTGGTTTCCACAACAGTAATATTTTTTGTAAAAAGCTGGAAATTCAGAGCAATAAATGTCTCCTTTCAAGTAAGATGGCTATCAGTGATTGTTTTGGACACAACTGTAAAGAAAACATCGAGTTTCCAATATAAAAAAAGAATTTTTTTTTCTGTTGGAACAACTAATGTGGTGCCCCAGACCAGAAACCAAAGACTTTCAAAAAAAAAAAACTTCTCAATCACACCTGCAGAGGATATGGTCTCCCTATGAAATGAATTAACATTATTAATTTTTAAGCTGATAAAGATTATGGCTAGGTTTTTTGCATTATAAATGAAAAAAAAAAGTGTGGGGGTGTGGCTGCTTGTACCTACTATTTGTTTACAGTCTAGTTAACATATCCTACTGTCCGAAAGTATACTGAACAAGAAGGATCCTTAGCTTACTAGTGAAGTAAGTGAAAGGAATCTGAGAATTATTTAAGTCCCTGCTACACACACACACACACACACACACACACACACACATTCTGCAAGAGCAATGGTCATCAAGCCCACCTCCCCAACAAAAATCTGAATATTTGCTGTGCAGACAGCTATTCACTACATCTACACATTGTGTATTAGATGCTGATCTTTGCAAGAGCGTAGCATTCAGTGTTACTCATCGGGAGCTATAATGTGAATTACAAAACTGTGACCAGCACAACTCAGTTGTCAGGACCACTTATGAGTTCTGTTTGAAGAAAAATCCTGGAGAACTGAAATTCACTTTTTGTGGTCCTAACCAAATTGCAAAAAAAAAAATTAAAAACAGTGAGTGGTAGTTTGAAAAGTGAGTATCTTCGTTTAAATCCTATCAGCTAACCATTTAATATATTCATATATTAGGTCTCTCAGTAGGCTAGTCCCATTTTTCTTAGCCTAGTTTCCACGTCTCCCTTGTATTTTTTTTTTTATGAAGAGTGTGTTGAATTGTTTGCTCTGTAGCTGTTCATGGCATGCAATGCCCATTAATTAAACCCAGGAAAAAATAAATAAGTAGTAAACAATGTTGTGCATTTTATTGTTTTGATAAGCATGCCTGTTGTGAACGCCCTTTAAATTAGCAAGGTTTTCACTTTAAAACAAATATCAACTGCAAATGTTTGCAATTTTTGCAAACACAAAACTTAAGAGTGGGAAGAACTGTGCTGGTTGCAGAATCAAAGTAGATATTTACCCTTTATAAAATAATTGGATTTATAATTATCTCTTTCATGAAATGTGTTAATATGATTTTAATATTGCTCAACTTTTACATGTCTTCAAAGCCTTTCCAAGAGTGCCAGTGCATGTGATAGAAGTGGAGAAATGCAGTCCTTATAGAAGTTTCCAGAACTCTCCAGCAACTTTGATGAACTGCCCATATGTGAATTTTAATAAGAAGTAAACATCTATAATGTCCCCACTGTAGTAAGCAAGTTTCCATCAATTCCACTGTAGTAAGCAAGTTGCCAGCCATGAGAATTGCATTTGGTTCTTATAGTGAGGCTTCCTGAATAAAACAAGAAGCTGTGTAACATCCTGCAATCAATAAGCTTGCTGCAGACATATTAGTTTATCCAACATTTCTGACAGATTTCCCAAATGTGTGTTAGTATATGTGTGCAAATGAAGACAAATACGTTCAGTCTTCATACTTTTTCGAAATGAATAAGATGCCCATTTAAACTATTCTTATGAAATGCATAGCTCATTTGGTCTACTGTCTGAACAGCAGCTTTAACTTTTCAGTGTTAATTTGACTTGTTAAGTCCATGTAAACATCATTTCAGATACACTCATACATATGGCAGGCTTACTGGGTCAGTGGTTTAGAGTTTCATGACCTAGTTAATGATATTTTGTGACAATCATAGGTGGCTGCCATTGAAGCACATTATTCCAACACTTTGTTACTGACAATAGTTTGTCAATAAATACCCAGACAGTAGATTAATACAATAACCCTTGTTACTACATAAGTTGCAGCACTAGTTTCGTACACCCACCAACACACACACACACACACACACACACACACACACACACACACACACACACACACACACGCACGCACACACACGCACACACACACACACACGCACACACACGCACACACACGCACACACACACACACACACACACACACACACACACACACACACACAATCAGAAAGTACACATGATCACCCCAGTGTCTCCTTAAATACATTCTCACTTCTGGGGAAAACATGGTGCTGGAAACTTTAGTGATAAATGTTAAAGGTGATTTGTCTCCATCACACTTAGTAATTACTTATTAATTTATGACATGAAAATGAATTCAGTGAATAAGACTTGTGTTAACATTGCTAATTCCAGTTAATTAAACATACTGAGTTAAATGAGCAGCATTTCTGATAACAGTGTTAACTGCAGTATAAGTAGCCATATAGTCATACTGTAGTTCAACAAATTAAATTCAAAAGTGCTTTCCACAGATGTAAAAAAAAAAAAATACAAAATATATGCAGCCACAAGGCAGGAAAACCAAACATAGAGACATTAATAGCAAGCTGGAACCTTCCTGGAATCAGACCCAATCTTAGGTGCTTAGATACTTAAGTGTTTAATTACATTAGGAATGTTCTTCTGAAGTAATGTTAGTCTTAGAATTACAATGTCTTCAGATTTACATTTATGAAAGGAAAACTGCAAGGAGCTGTGCACAAGACAGTATAATGGCGGGATAGTAAGGATGCATTTGCTAAAAAGGAAATTATGAATGGCTTCACTCACAAGCCATGTGTCCAGTATATCTTGCCAGTTCAGGAAGGGTAATTTTTCATGCAGTATATGTATAATTAGGAATGCTACATTTAAGGGAAACAGTGCCATGATTTTGTTGTGACTGGTATACAATTCCCTGTATGAAATGCATTTAATGTTGGCTGTATTCAGGTCATATTATGTGTTACAGTATAGCCTACAGATATGGTTCATTTTTTACTATCATGTCTGTTTTGTATTTCTGTTCTTCACCTTTAAATTTAAGATGCTCATTCCAAATATTTTATTTTTTTTAATGCAAACAATATTCCTTGCTCAGTAGTGTTCAGATTATAACTAGAGGAAAAAATTCACTTACCAGAGCTGTAAAGAAGTCTGTTTAGGTCTTGTTAGATAACTGCATCACTGGACATGACATTCATTTAGCTCTGTCTACAGAAATCCTGTAATGATGGACTTTAAGGGCACTTAAAATGTCTGCTAATGTTGGAAAATTTAGGAGGATAACTTTCAGGTAACAGGAAGGCAAGACCTATTTACAGCAGATACTTCTCAAATTTGGAATGTCCGCAGATGATGGGAGAGGTCTTCATCAAATAATTTCTTTTTTTTACTATGTGACATCCTCTTGTTTTTGGAAAAGTATCTTAGAAACATGCTATATTGCTCTTAAAGTGAGCATATTTGCTAGAATAATTTAAAAATCTGGACTGCATCCATGATATAGTGATACTAGAAGAGAGCAGTACTGAAAACTTATTTTCAGGATGCAATTCTCACTATGAAAATGCTTATGAAACCATACTAAATGTGTTTTCCTAAGGTATATTAGTACATGACACTGGCAAGATAGGAATGGAAAATTACTACCAATGTTTAAAAAAATATGTAATTATTTGGGTTTCCTTTTAGTGCATGTGTGCGGATGTGTGTGGGGGTTAACTATTGTTGCAGTGGTTAACCGTTCTGTTGTTTATATTTTTCTTAGTACAACTAAAACACATTCCTAGAAATACAAGTATGTGAAATTCACTGAAATAGCAGTGTTGTTGAAAACAGCCTTTTCTTTCCTGGAAACACAGTAATCTTAAAATGACATTTCTTTGTTTAAGGTGTTTCACTCTGACAGCTGATTTTATAGCTCTTGACTTGCAGGGTCATAGCCCCTGCAGTACTGAAACCTGTTTGTTTTTATTCCTACATAGTGGTTCTTCTGGGTATATTCTGTTAAAGTACAGATAAAAGGATTATAGGTCAATGAGTGGAGAGTGGACACTATTGTAATCTAGTTTCAGGTATGTTCTGTGATACACTACTAGTATTCAGGGAAGGGGAAAGAAGGACATAAATGTTCATACGGTGGTGTACCTCCTACAGTCCATACACACAGTAAAAGGAACAGTAATGGAGTACAAAAAAATTGCACAGCCGCAATAAATCTATGTGCCAGCTTCTAAAAGATGGCAGTAAAACATAAAAAGCCCTCAATGCTGACTGCACATAATGAAAAGAACCCTTCTGTAGGGGGGAGTCTCTAGCTTTACCTGTAAACCACTATAACTGTAATAGCCCAATGAATCTCAAATGGTTTGGTTTGAAAAACATTACTGTGCCTTAATAAGGTCACACAGTCTTTGTACTCTAAAGGAATTCAGTTACGTTTTTTAAAACTTACCTTTTTACAAGTGGTTAGTTTCCAAAATAATTTTAAATAGTTCAAATGTGCTTGCAGTGTAGGTATGAATCTTCAAAGTCATGTCATGACTTCACCAAAATGTCTGTTTAAAGTAGCAATACATTAAATATGATCAGTCCCAAGTGTGATGTTTAAAATAACAAAGTAATAAGTAATGTTTAGAAAGCCAGTTTAAGCTGAATCTGCTAGCAGTTGGCAATGGATATGAGTGGGTTGGCAGTCTGCATGTCTGTATTGCAGCAAGAAGTTGTGGTCTGCATCGACAATTCCTTGATAACATAACCCTCTTATTCACGGGTCTTCCCTGAGGGCATCTGTGCTAAACAGGCACAGGTACGCAGCAAAAGAGATAGCTAAACCCACTCTGACAATAAATTTCTGGTTTTCTGTATCGTATTGGTTTTCTGCTCCAATAATCAATTGCCTAAAATGGCCAGTGGTTTAGTGCTTGTGTCCATCATTGCCACCTCACTTTTATATCTGGGACCACCCTGAAGTATGATCATCAAAGAATGATTTGTGCAGCATGTGATAGTTCTATGAGAGGCAATGAACTATTATTTATGCCATCAGATAAGATAAAGATAAGACATCTGCCAGATATTTGGTCTGCTATTTTACAGTGCTACAGTGCAGCAGAAAATGTTGTAAATGGCTTGACTTTGTTGAGGAGGCAGCATGGCCTAGCTTTGAAGCTGAGGAACTTTGAATCCTATGAACTCTCATTTGGATATTATGTCACCCTGAGGAATTCACTTAACTTCCTTGTGCTTCTGGGTCTATTCTCAAGAGGAACTTAAGTGTTCTACTTAAAGTACTAAGTTAACCAAATGCTAGAAAAAATACCTGGTGGTGTACAGAATACCACCATGACAAGCAGCTTTGCTTGTGCAGTCTCCTGCAATGTTCAGGCAAGTATGACTTGCTCCCAGGTTTTATTAACAACCCTTTTAACAGAGCTCCCCATATGTTCTTGCTCTGTTAATCATTGTGAAATCTTTTCAAATTTTTCTCAGTTTTGCATCTTTATAATTAAATATGCAGAGCTAATGCTAGCACAATCATATGCACAAAGGTATTATCACAGTTCATATCAAAAGGGCAGCACATCAGAAACAAGCAGTAGAGCAATCAGTAAGAAATGTGCCCACATTTACAGTATGCAGTGAGATCCAGCAGAAATGGGTAGTGTCATTGACCTTGTTATTCTGTCGTACCTGTGTCACAGGTTACCTACTTTACTTCATGTAAGTAGATGAAGCAACAGAACTGTACTGCAACTTACAAACCGTGCTGCGGGAAGAAATCCAATGAATGGCAGCCTTCTAGCATACAATCACGAAGGGTAGCATGGTGCAGGTAGAGGGCAACTCTCCTATCAGGAGAAAAATGTGAGTTAACCACGTTACAACTTGCATGACCTTGGTTGGAAGCCAAGGATCTCCCAAGCAGCAAACTGAGAAGAAGGAAAACAAATAGTCACTCAGCCCATGGTTGATGTAATTCCATGTCTCTGTTTCAATAGAGACTCTGATCATTCAGTTCAGCCACCATACATTGGTGGCTTCCTGGACCTCTCTGCCAAGACCTTCTGAGTTCTTGTTTCCAAATTTTAGAATTTGAAAGTATGAGTGTGAAACATCAAAATATCTGTCTGATAAAGGATTATATCTGAGATTACCAAGAAGAAACTACAGATGTAACCTGTAAAGCTGGACAGGGATGGGAGGATCATACCAGAAGATAACAGTGGATGGATGGGGAATAAAGTGGTACACAAACAATAAATACATAAATATGAGTGGTCTAATTTCTGTTTTTCTTTACAACATTTTACTTATTTAATATCAAAAAATAAAACATAGCCTACATGGGTTAATTCACTGTTGGGTGATTCATGCTGTTGCCAATTTGAGAGATATTGTGGGTGAAGCTTGTGGGTCTTTTCTGGTACCCTTGCAAGCTCTTCGGTGGTTAATTATACTGCTAAGCATATTGGATTGGAATTTAGACCGCTGTAAAGATGAACAGTTGCTGTGTGTAACAATCAGCTTTCTCATAGTTTGGGTGCATATTTTAGTTTTCCTTCTTAAATGACTCATTTTGTTGTGCACACTGTGTTATTGTTCATTGTATTTATATGGTCATAGCATTTTTAGTTTTGTTTTTTTTTTTTTTTTGATTACTAATTATTCATTGACATGCATAGGAGTATGTAAATGTAATTTTGTGTGAAGATGTGCACAATGAACAGGAATGTTTTGCATCAGTATTCAGTGTCAAATGAAATGTGAGGATTGCACAAAACAGTGTGGCATTTTATTCTGGGATGAATCTGAGTTAGCTATAAAGAATTATGTCTTTTTTTTTATTTCTTATATCAGTACCACTGCTGGTTGCTTTTGAACATTAGTCCTATGCCTTGAAGTCAGTCGTATGGTATCTATTGTCATCTAAACTTCTTAACAGGAAGAAAGATATTTGTTGTGGCAAGTTAACTGTTCATATTGCATAGGACAATACTGTTGTGCATCGATGTTGGTACCTTGAACGGCAGTGCTATGTTACATTTTATATTCTGTATAGTGCTTTATCTCTACATAGCATTGTATAATGTAACATGTGCAAGGTAGTGAGGCATTCAGCATTTGGAAGAATGACTCCCTTGTACAAAAAAGATGGCCCCAAATTAAACTCAACACATTTATGACTAGTAGGCCTACCATGTATATTATATAAAGTACTGGAATAAATTACTGGATCTACCTAGGACATGAGAGATAGTCATACTGGATTAACAATTGTATGGTTGTTTAGAGAGATCATGGTTTCTGAATCTGCTGACATTTTCTGAGTAAGGCTTAGCAGTTCTGGGTTAAGTGATGACATACCACCAAGTATAGACCTTCAATATCACAGACTATTTAACTAACAGTAGACTGGCTAAGAAGGTCTTCCAAAGGCTTTATGAAAGAAAGTTGTTTGTCAGACTTTTTGAAAATGTTCCTGGGGAATAAGAAATTGCAAGTGGTCTTTTTCAGGGGTCAGTATTGGACCCATTACTGAGTGAGGTCTTTATGACGGACGTAAAACAAAGTAGTAAATATTGACAAAAATTTGCTAATAACTGAACAAGTAGATATGTATTTACACCTAGCATTAATTCAGTTACATGTAAGGATTACATGACAGTCTTAAACAGATGACACTTAATAAACAACCTAGATTTCAGTGTAAACAGATATGCTGTGGTACCATTCAGTAAGAAATTTACTGGATCGTGCATGCCAAATAAAGAATGAGATTCTAAAAGCAGTTGAAACTGTATAAGATTTTGATACAATTGTAGAATGAACTGAATATATCCAATGTGATGAGGAAATCCTTTAGGGTAATTCATTTAATTCCATGGGGCATTTCAGTCAGATCTTTGCCCATACTTATATTCCCATTGTAAATCCTTAATTATATGTAGCATAAAGCAGCCTTCTGTCCTGTTTAAATAAGCATCTGATCATGTCAAAAGAGTTCAGAGGTATTCTGCCAAAAGACTACATCAGGTAAAAGAACCTTATTATGACAGCTGACTTAAGCATGTTTTGTTGTTTCTGGTGTTAAATACATTACATCTCACTGACTTTAGCCCACATTTCACCGTATTACCCAATGTAGTTCTTTCTAAGTCTATACTTCTGAGCTTCATTTCCTAGGGGTCAAACACAAGATTTGGTAATTTACTGTTTAAATTAGATATTAATGCCAACAAAAAGGGATAGGTCTGTGATTCATCTTTGAAAGACTGTGAAGGACTGTGACTCTACACAATTAAAACAAAGCAGAAGTTTCAGTAGTTTTAAAAACAAACTGGAGATGTATTTGAATGTAAAGCACTCTGATATAACAACTTTCAAGCATCTTGATGATGAAGGTCCTAGCCTTTCTTTCCAGCCGTGAGCTTGGAGACCCATGCAATTTAAAAAGAATTGAGTGGAGCAGAAGATGTGTGTGCATATTAACATGTATATGTGACATCATGTGACATCAGTTCTGTATGAATAAGCACAGACAGGGAGCATATTAACATGTATATGTAAAACAAAAACAGGTCCGGAAGGCACAGGTACTCCAAAAGTCACAGTAAATAACTTACACTTTTATTAAAACAAGATAAGCACTTTGGATTTTACTACTGAATGCTGTAGTTTGGCCAGAGCTGAATGAGTTAGTGTCTATTGGATGTGTTTTAAAACTGAAGTCAACCAAGAGGTAGATTGATCTAGTCATTTAAGAGTATCATATAATTATTATTGCTTTATTAGTTCTTATTTTCAATTTTTGTTTTTCTGGGGTTTATATTATATGGGACTTAATCTGTCACTTTAAATGTTATGGCAATTGTGTAATTGATGTCATGTGATTTTTATTTCTGATTTAAATGTGTTTTGAACTATAGTTTAATGTCTGATGAAGTCTCGTTGTATGGTATGAGCCGAAAGCACTTATCTTGTTTTAAAAAAAGTGTAAATTATTTACTGTGACCTTTGGAGTACCTGTGTCTTCCAGACCATTTGTTTTGTTTTCCATTTACAAGTTCATTTTATTATTTTTTCATGACATGGGTTCTGTATGAATAAACATAGAGAGACAGGAGTGCAGTCATCTCAAGGTTATAAGCTTTCATGAAAATAAGACAACACAGGCTTGACTGTTTTTCTGGTTTTCAAGAAATACCGCCAATGGATTGTTTTACTCATAGAATTAGTCAATCCCAATCATCTCTGCTATTTATTATATTATACATTTTTCAGTTTTGTCCAGGGCAATTTGGAAATATTTCAGTATTACCAGACTTTGATTTGTGACATTTTTACACCACCTTTTAAATTAACAATGTAGGAACTACATACCAGGGGTGTACTGTATTGTTAAAACATATTGTTTGCCCTTTCTTAAAGCAATGAAACATAAGCTGTTTGAAATATAAAATAAGTTAACATTTAATGTACATAACTGAATATATACTCGATAGAATATAAACTTCAGCTTGTTTAAATGGTGATCTATTATACTGTACTCTTTACACATCTGTACATTTTTATTTTCTGCAAGTCTGTAAAGAGTTGAATAAAACTAGGAAGTACTGCCTTACATCACTTTCAGTTTTGCCAGGACTCTCCCATGTGCACCAGGCATTCTGATACAATCAAGGAGTGGATATTTAGTAATTTTTATTTTGCTACATTTGAGTAGACAAGATGTAGCTATGATGTTTTTTCTTAGTTATTTAGTTACAGAATCCTGCTGCATAACTCCTGCCTCAAATTTAGGAGCGAGATCTTCCACACCGTTGTGCTCTGTAAGTATCCACACTTTGCTAGCTATGACATTAATAATTAAGGGAAAGAATTTTAGTTTTCTGCAACAAAAGTCAACCACTTCAGTAGTATTAACATGTTGCCTAGGTCTTTTCTACACAGTTGTTCACGTTCTGCTGCAAAGGTGCTTGATATCTTGTCCACATCCTTCACAAAGAATGCTGAAGAAAACTGCAGATTTTTGACAAAACAACTGAAATGCCAAACCACATGTACCAAAAACATTTCCACTTTTAAATTAAGTTACTTTGAAAGTACAAGTTGTGCATACAAGATCCTTGCCTGTGAACTAGCCATCTCACGGGATCTGAAACAAGTACTAAGCTTGGCACATGTGCAGTCCCTCTTCTCATAAGCAGTTAACAAACACAGTTAAGAACCGCTTTGATTTTTGGCTGTCATCGTCTTTATGTTCTAGAAGAACTAATGTGAATTCTCATTCATACATAAAGAAAGTGTCTGTTTACACTGAATTATGAAGTTTACAATGGCTTCCATATGATTGAGGATGTGTAAAATAAAATGTATTGTTTAAAATAAGAGGTAAGAGTCTCAGAAGAAAGCTTCTGTGTTCAAGGCCTGGTTACAGACACAGACCCTTTTAAGAAAGAGCCTCATTTCAGCAATCAGCATTGAGGGGCCCAAGGGACAGAAAAGTAATGAACAATGAGAGTAGCTGTAAGACACAATAGGTAGAATTTCAGTGGAAAATATAGCAATAAGTCACAGAGCAGTGTAGTTACTTGGAGGATTTAAGCAGTTTCTACAAAGCTGGAGGAATATGTCTCACCGAATGCTGCTAATGTGAGGCATTCTACAAAGTGCAAGAAAGCAGTAGTTGCAGGCAACTGGAATTCTAAAGCCCAACAGGGTAGCAGTAAGTAACAGAAGTATGCTACTTGGCAAGGTAGTATTGTAAATATATAATGCCAGGACATATGCCTGACAAAGCTGTAGGAAAGAAGCTAAAAAGATATATTGTAAAATAGAAGGCTAAGGGTCCTTAATCTTGTCCTGGAAGATTAGCAGCCTGAATGAGACCATCAAATACTCAAAAAGGTATAAAGGAAATGAACACATCTTAAGGTGAAGGTATTCATGATAAAAGTTATTAAAATTTCCTTGTAGCTATAGCAAGACTAGCAATTAACTTCATGTGGAACTATTTTAGGTAGAACGGAAAAAATCAATAATCAGGACAGAATTGTAATGACTGAGAGGACAAACAGACAAAACATTGATTCTTATACAAAGTACAGGTTAAGTACAACAAAACAACTAATTCTTTAGCCTTCTACAGATGACTGCATGTAAAACATTCAAGTATGATAGTATCATCCTGCAATTTTCATTTTCTTATTTTTTGTCATGTTTGACATTATATGGATGCAAAAGTAGCAATATTAAATACTGTGAACCGAAAATGCATAAGTAATGTGTTACTGGTGTTCCACCTTCTGGGAGTTATGCATCAAGTTTAGGTTAATAAATGTCATTCACACTAGTGAGTTGTCAACTCATTACGTGGCTGCTCTTTCTGAATTGATTTTCATTTGCTTATAGTCACTTTACCCAAATGTATCACAGTTGAAAGTAGCTACTTTGCCTGCTGAGCAATTGTTGCATTTGTAGTTACAAAAAGTGACTCAATATCAGATACCAAGAATAGCTTATTGTACTCGGAAAAAAGGAGATGAAATATTTTTCCTTTGGTGTTGACAGCTTTGACACATCACAGATGGCATGCAGAAAGGAAGCATGTCAAATATGAACATAAGAAGAAAGTCAGAAACAGAAAAGGGAAGACAGAAGAAGAGTTACGTGAGAAGTAGAAATAATGACTGCAAGTCAGGAGACTGGAAACTCGAAGAGAAATTGTAATTTAACAGAACAAAGCTAGTGTAACACCAAACAGAACATGTTAATTCAAGCACCAAAAGGAAAATTGGATAAGCTTAAAGTGGCCCGTAAGGGCAAGTAGCCTAGTACTTAAATGTACATATGAAAACTCAAATGAGCAGTTAAGGAAAACAAAACAATTAACACTTCACATGTCCTGGAAACGTGATGGCTAATGACATTTTTAATGTGAAACCAGTGCTAATTCTGAAAACATGAATGCTTGTGCCCACCACTAGATGGACACAATGGACTCCAGACACCCATGGCTGCATGCCTCCACCGCAAACCATACAATAGCTTTCCTATTATACAGAAAAAGAATACTATGGTGTGTTTTTTTCTTTGGCCGTTGGGAGCATTATGGATATGCATTAGCACTATCAGGCCCTCTCTCACCGCAGAACATGGTGTTTCAGCATTAGGCCATGATACATATCTGGAAAAGGAAAGTGCATCATTTCAAGCACTTGTGAAGCATAAGAAACATACTACACCATTTTGACTGCTGGTGACTGTCCCAGTAAAGATAAGTTTATTTTAAAGAGTGGAAGACAATGCAGTGCAATACAGGTAGACTAAATCATCCATTATTAACCCAGAACAATCAGTGCAACTATTCCCCTGGGTCTCACAGGTTCAGTTTTCAGGTGAGATGCAACCTGAAAGAAACAATTTTTGGCACGCAATGTCTTGGTCACACAGTGCAGTACAAGCTGCTTGTGCTGGTTATGGATTTATTTATCAAGAAGCCTGTCAACACACCTTAACTAAGTACAACTTTGCTTCTTGTTTAATACAAAAATAACCAGCCATTGTATAGCAGGCCTGAGGGACAGAGAAGTTTATTCACTTGTACAAAGTCACAGTTGTGAACCTCGTTCTCCAAGCTGAAACCTTCCGTCTCCAGTGACTAAAAGGACAACCTGGGACACAGCTTGAGTGACTGATAGGCTACTACATTATCCAACACCATATGACCCCATGTGTTGGAGCCGCCCCACATGCCTGAGCCACACAACACACATTATTATTTTCACTTAAATGGAGTAACACTTGCAGGACTCCTAGCATGTGTAGGAGGCAATGAGTGAGAAGAAGTATGTTTTGTTATGAATTCAAAAGCATGGAAATTTACAACCAGGTGCCTGGAATCAGCCCATGTTTTGCCTTGGTCATTTCACATTTAATTTTATTATTACAGGAGCACAGAACATATATGCCATTCCTTTTGCAGGGCAAAAAACATTCACCAGTGTCTGCATGTATTTACAGCTTCTTTTTTCTAACGTGCTGATTAGAGTAGCAGAAGCCATTGTCAGTACAGGCAGAAGTGCCAGTAAGTTTTGTAGTAATGCGGCAGATGTATCAGGTAGCAGGCATTTGCCAAACTGATAGTGAAAAGTACAGTGGGTGTGAAGAGGAAGCTGTGTCCATAGTTAGGACAGTACTGGAGATGGTAAGTAAAAAAGTGTAATGATCATATTCTAGAACAAACACATAGGATCAATGCTTACAAGGCGGAACTAGCTAGCACAGAATGCAAAGGATTAAGTTAGATGGCAAAAAAATAACCATTATGATCATTCAAAACAGTGACAAACCTATGACTGGTACTGAGGATGGAAGGAAAAGTAGCTGCTGAATAATTATTGCACCAAGTAAGTCATGTTAACTTGGTAATTAAAGGTTATGACTGGAAATTATATACTAAGTATTGGTTGCCAAGGTAGTAAGTCTAACAACACTGGTAATGATGGTTGTCTTTACTGCATCGTGAAATGCACATGGACAAAGGGAGAGCTAGTTATCACATGAGAGAACTATCATAAGTTGAAGCTTAATCTTCCTTAAAAATCAGTTCTGGAAAGATGTTAGTTATCAAAAAGTCACAGTAAAAATGTCCTCTGTTCTGCTCATTCACCGCAGCCTAGGTGCTGCCTTTGCATATGGTGCTATTTTGATATGGTATATCTTACTCTCTTCTACCAAAGGCTTGCTGTTGTTGCCTTAGTTATCCCAATGTGAATATAAGGACGTGGGTGATGTTGTCAATCGCCTGGAGTTAAGAGATGCTTAAAAGGTTAAAACAGACTAAGTCTGTGGATATCATCTAACAGAGCTAGGAAAAGTAATATCTTCAGAGATTTGGTGAAACATTATTTGCATTAAGAAACAGATGTTGGAGTTAATAAGCAGATTAAGTCACTGAACATAATGAGGAATTACCAGAAAATGGCAAGGCATGACATTAAAGCAAATGACTTGTAAATTAGTTTTCTAAGAGGCAAGACAAAACACACGATTTCTGATCATTGTGTGTCATAGTAGAGAATGACCACTGTGGCTAACTGCTACTGATTTGCCACTTAAAACATCCATAATGAGTAATAAACAGAATAAGTCTTAAAGCTCTCTCTGTCCAGAGACACTGAGATGATAAGTACTATTCAAACAGTGGTCTGTTCCTATTCTGCAGGTGTTCCTACTGCTTTGTAAATTGTCTTAGTCTCTATATTTTGGTGTGGTTGTCTGAATTCTGAGTTATGGAGCAGGGTTCATTGGCCTCCAACCCATATATTGAACTTAAGATTTGATTACGCATACAGCAGATAACATCAAGGTATTGATTCTATATAAGGAATGTTATACAATCATTCATATGCAATTATCTGGCATTTTTTACAAGGATATTGGATTCTAAAATACTGAAAAGCAAATTGAGACATCCATGTACATTAATTAGTCCTGAGAGTGAAATACTGTAAATTGTATGCGGATGATTCATATTCATTAAAGTGTGCTATTTTACAATGAAAAGTAAGAACATTTGATTTATAGTTCATATTTTTTTACTGGCTTATATGCATAGTCCATATCTCTCAACCTCTTAGAGCAAGAAATCTGGACAAAGCCATACATAAAAGCAGGACAAAGGTCCAAAAAATAGGGTCAATTTTTAAATATTGCTCTTACAAACTTAGAAAGTTGATAGGATAACAGGATTTGCATTAGCATTAATTTTCTAATGGTATGAAGTCTGAAACTGAAATGTCTGTCATTATTTTCTAATTTCAGTTGTTAATGATTGGCACTAATTTGACAGAAAACCACAATTTTATTAAAAAAGGACCAAATATATGAGGCAAAAATCTGGACATTCTGCGAAAATCTGTACAGTTGAGAGGTATGCATACAGTAACTATAGTTGACCTGGTGGGCGTGTATGAGTATGTGTGTGTGTGTGTGTGTGTGTGTGTGTGTGTGTGTGCAGATAACTTTAAATTAAAATAATATTTACTTGTCTAAAGTAACAGACATAACATGAGTGCATTAACTTTATAAAAAGCCAAACCATCAAGGCTATTTGATTGAATTTGGTTTGGAAACTACAGTTGCCAAAATGCTTTTCTGTAATATGTGAAGACATCTGTGACCTTAACAGGCTATTATCCTTAGGTTTAAGAGTTAGGTTTATGGATAAGTTATGTTGTCCATGCGGCTTATATCTGTACTTAGAATGTATGCTTTCATTCTGTTTGTAGTTGAAATGATTTTTCTAGGTTGATTTTACATCAGTCTGACCTTAATAACCCAGCATTGAGTGTTGTGGTTTTCAGTACACTGATGTAGATTTAATATTTAAGTTTGAAAGGAGTTATTTTTGTTGCAAAATTATTGCCAGAAATAAAGAAAGCAGTACTTAATGTATGTATTATCTCAAAAGCATTCTGCTCATTTCAACAAGTCTGAGCAATTTCTACCACTTTTCTCAAACTCTTGTAGTTACGACCCTTTAGGTTTTCTTTTTGGACTTTTTCAGACATACAGTCTGTAATATTTTACAGTGAAGAAGCATACTGTTTAAGGTGAGACCTTCATGTTGGAAGTGAAGCATACGTTGTGGTATACACATAAGCTGAATAATACTCATATCACAAACCACAGAATGCTCTTAGAAAAGCACCTAATTGCAACATTCAACAGTCCACAAGGCAGTATTTTTAGCATTGGGCATAAACGTTTCCCATGACTGCATGGCACATGGGGATTGCATAACTGTGCCATATTTAAACAGAAACTGTAAGCTATTTTCTTCAGAATATGTAAAATATATGTAGTGTAAACATGAAATATGTGCAGTAACTGTGGAGAGCATACAAGATCAGAAGGTTCATATTTCTGACTTCTGTCTGAAATAATGCATAGAACATGTATGAAATTTTGTACATTCAAATGACAATCTTATAGCAAGATGATGAAATACAGAATACAGACCCTAATACACAATTTCTCAGCTGCAATACTGAAACATAAGTTATATTAGTTTATAGCATATTATTTTGATGAGGGGATGGACCATGTAAAAGAGCAAGGAAGTGTGAGAAGCTGCAGGAGCTGGACATGAGGTAGAGAGAAATACGGTGAAAGTGAAAGTAGGCTGTAAAGCCCTACTCAGTAAGGTTATTGGCAAATATATCTACTCTGGGGAAATAAATTGTGTTACACTATTTTTATTGTGCATAACATTTTGTGAGCTGCTGACTTTTATACACAGCAAACATTGTCCATACAGTGTACAGCACCTTGCCTAGATTTCTCCAGCATAGAAAGTTATTTAGCAAACGTGGCCATAGTAACATTCATGCAACTGATTGTAATTTAACTATATTTATTACAACACAAGTGTATCTTGCATGGGGAGCCAGTAAACGTCTAGGATAAAGGAATGTTGAACCCTGATTTTCATCTGGATACATCTAAATGTTAAACCCAAAGCAGACCTTATCAGTCATGGTTTAAATAATTAATTACATGACTATGAAGAAGTAATAGAAATAGTATATGTCAAGCATAGGGCACTGAGATACTGAATAATAAGGAGCAAAGAAAGACAAACCAATGAAAGGTGCATTGATGAAAAGCAGGAGATGTGTAAGCAGGAGAAGAGGAAGATTAGGGATGTTTCATAAAAGAAGCAATAAAAAAATTAAGAACTTTTTGCCTGCAGTCACTTTTACCCATGTTCAGGTATGTATGTCTGCATTTGCTTGTTATGTTAGGTGCATTTCAAGACTCATGTATGAACAGTGCTTTGGTACTCTGATGATACTTTAAGATACTTGACTGAAGCTGGTGTGAGGCAAATACATGAAGATGGTTATTATAATACTGCACTACAGGATCAGAGAATCTGAGGTGGTCTCTTTAAGTAGAGTGGATTTCATGGTATGAATGAGAGTGTGCCTTATACATAGCTTAACACACACTCACACTCATGCGCACACACAGATGCACAAACACTGACATATACACACACATGCAAAAGCACACACATAAACACAGACTTGCAACCCCCCCCCCCACACACACAATTTCCTAATATCACCCTGAAGACCTTAGTCCTCTATTTGCACATAATGAGATCGGAGGTGTTCTGCTGTCACTCCCCAGAGCTGGATCTTCTGCCCAGTCTGGAAAGGGAATTTACAAGATTAGACTGAGGTATGCCCTCTACTATTACTCAGCAGAAATAGTCTCTATCCATATTGAAATTCACACCTGGGATATAGTTTGCACCAGATTTCCCAGTGTTATCCTGCAAGGGTTGGCCTAATACCATGATTAAAATTCATTCATACTTGAACTGGGATCTATGCTAAACCTCCCTTTACTACTACAGAGCTAGGTCCAATGTTGATAATGAAACTTGCATATGAAGTGGTACATAAGCTGGCTTTCCCATGATACAATGGAACGCTCATCTTTCTTATTCATATTGAAATTCAGCTGTGGGATCAGATCTAAACTAGATATCCATAAAAATAGAAGTCTATCTCTTGAGTTGTATTGCATTGCATTGCATTGTTGGGCCTTCTTTCCTGCCTAAAATTCATACAAGAAATGTGGTTATTTTGTGTTGTTCTACAAAAGTTATGGTCCTATATCTAGAAAGAAATCTGCACGTTGCATTGAGTCTCTTTATGCTACTTTGCTGAGCCATGGGGTCTTTATTGTAATGAAATCATGCACACAAAAGGAGAGATTCTGCTATTACTATGTAGAACATAGGTTGCCAGTACAAAAGTTGGTCTGGCAAGTTGGCTTGTCTGTTTCCTTTAACTAAGGGTATAGGGTGTGATTCCTAGCATCATCTGAACAAGTCAACAAGTCATTTATCCAGATCGTGCTCCTGGGTTGTCTTTGAAAAGGAGGCTTGAGCTAGGCTACAAATGATCTATTTGATCAACTGCCTAGTATGAATCTAGAACTGAAGTCCTCTCATGGGAAGAACCTCTTGCTATTAAATTACAGAGCAGAGCTACTGAACCTATGTTATCAATTTGATGTGAAATCCACATATAAAACCAACATTTCTTTTTATGTTACCTTTAGAGACTCTAAACTCCCTGGTTAGTTAAATTCCATACGTAGAATGGATTTTAGTGATATAATCTGAAAGGTTAAGGCCCTTTATTCAGATGGAAACCCCTCTGCTTAATCCTGAGGAGTCTTAGCCTTCTTCTTAGACTGAAGTCCCCAAATGGAGTAGCACCTCTTGTTATATCCTGGTAGCGCAGGGGATTTCTGTAGAAATTGAAATCCACTTATGGAATGGAATTTCCAAGTATAACTCCGTAACATTTTGTATTTCTGCTTAGACTGATTTCAACACATGGAATAGGATTGTGTGGTGTAGTCTCCAGAACTTTAACTTACATTTAGACCACTATCTGCATATAGTATAGGTTTGCCTGCTCTGTTAGTATTAATCCACTGAGACTGAATCATCTATTGAGATGGAAGTTGAAACGTGAAACAATACTGTAATACAGGAGTCTGTACAAAGTGCATCCTTTAACTGCAGTGATGGGTATCTGTAAAGCAGGATTCACTGAAGAAACCTAACACAAATGTGAACTTGATGTCGATTTGAATTGAAGATGATACATAGAAAATGATTCCAAAGTTCACACTCTAGGTACACTGAAGGCCGATATGTAGGACAAGTCCACGCTGTAGGTACACTGAAGGCCATGTATGTAGGACAAGTTTACGCTGTAGGTACACTGCAGGCCATGTATGTAGGACAAGTTCATGCTGTAGGTACACTGAAGGCCATGCATGTGGGACAAGTTCACGCTGTAGGTCCACTGAAGGCCGTATATGTAGGACAAGTCCACACTGTAGGTACACTGAAGGCAATATATGCAGGACAGGTTCACACTGTGGGTACACTGAAGGCCATATATGCAGGACAAATTGACACTGTCGGTACACTGAAGGCTGTGTATGTAGGACTAAATACTAGTAGCAGTAATATTTTGTTAAAATACCTGCATCCTAGACTGACTTCAATACAGAGGATGTCAATTCTGCTAATCTTTCTCACAGCAGCTTGAGCTCCATATGCTAAGCTAAAGCCCTCACAAGTTGTATGATCCAGTGTTGCTTCATAGATGTTGTGGTACGTAGCTGTATAAATGCCTGTACATGGAGTGAGATTACAGGTGTACCCCAATACCAGGTGGAGTGTAGGGTAATAATGCATATACACTGAAGAGACTCTCTGGTATTTAGCTTATGTACTCATTGGTACGTAGCAGCAGAGAAGACCATAATGCTCAGTTTGCTCTGTGATGTTTAGCTGAACTAATGCCCTTATGTGGAACAAAATTCCTGGTGTTACCCTGTATACTGTGTGATGCATAGCTGTATTGATACTTACATATAAAAAACAAAAGCCCTGATATTATGTCCTATGTGTAGCTTATTTGCATTAAACTAATATATAAAATAAGATGCCTGCAAGTGTTCTGAATTTGGTGTGTTGCTGAGATGTTATAAAATCTATTGCTGGAGCAAGTGCCCTGGTTGTAGACCCTGTGGTATATAGCTGTTGTGACTCCAGATGTGGAATAACATCACTGTTGTTACCCTCCATATGTTGTAGTATGCACCTGTAAGCTACATATGGTCAAGATTTCTGGGCATTCACATTTATATCACATACGGCAGTACTGATAGAATAACATCCCTAGCATTGCCTGATACTTATTGATATGTGTCTGTATTAATATTTAGAAATGGAAAATATCCCATGTTTTATCCTCTATATTAGTGGTATGTTGATACATATATGCATAGAAAAAGATTGCAAACGCTTCTCTGTACTTGTAGTATGTAGCATAGTATGTGCAACATCACCTCTGATGTTTCTGTGTACATCATGTGATATGCGGCAGTGTTTAAACTTGTAATTAGAAGAAGGCCATCAATGTTACCCTGTGTGCTATGTGGTGTGTAACAGTACTAATACCAGAAATGTGAAGATGATTCAGTACATTGCTGTATATACTGTGTGGTGCAAAAATGTGCAAATAATATCATTTGCAATAACACTTGTATTAGCATTACATCCCATGGAATTTAGCTGTACTGATACTCATACCCAGGATATAATACCATGTGTTATTCTGTAAAGGCTATGATGAAGAAATATTTTGATATCCATCCAGATCCAATGAACACAATGTTCTGTAGTGACATATATACTGTGCACTGGTATCCATTCATGAGCAAGAGAACTGGTATTGCATTCTAAACCTCAAGGTGCACAGCCAGCTATATCAGTGCTGAAAAAAATTAAACTGCATTCCTAGAAGCAGCATCCTCATTGTGAGACATGTACTTATACTGATATGTGTAACTGGATTACATGTGTTATCGTGTACAGCCTACAATATGTAACTACATTAATGCAACTACTGTGTAGTGCTCAGTGCACATTGCAGCGTATGTCATTATTTTTTCTCATGTACTAGTATTTCAGATGTTGCTCCATATGTAATGTGGTGCACAGGTGCTAGTAAAGCCTCAAAACAGCATGCTGTCCCTGTATTACCATATATACCCAATGGTACAGAACTGTACCTACACCACACACAAAACAAGATCTGTACAGCAAACAGTATGATGTGTAGCTCGATACTGAGATACCTAGACATGCAACAAGATCTCAGGTGCCACTATATATACCCAGTGAGATATGGTTACTCTAATATCAATATGTGGATTGAACTCTGTTGTATTATATGCATATATGTATATGCTGTGTTGTGTAGCTGTGTTTCTTCTGATAGTTCTTACAAGGTCGTTACACTCCAGTACTATGTGGGAAGCAGCTATATGAATGCCCATGCATGGAACAATATATGTTTACTTATACAGGTCACATTCTTTGGCAGTACTGATACCTACATGGTGCAGGATTCAAGGTTTTGCCCTATGTATGTCATGGTCTGTGGCTGTAATGCCTATGAGGTGCGGTCTGTATTGCTACTGCTACACAGAATAAGATACCTGATGTACTCTTGTGTACCTTGTGGTACGCATACTATTCATATATGGGATGAGCTACTTAGTGACGCCATGCTTTGATGGTAGTATTTCATTTTTCATTGGGTTGATCTCAGTAAACAAATGGCATTATTTCAGAGAAAATGGTTTGTTAACACAGATAAGAGCAAATTTGGCCTGGACATTAAGGAAGCTCCTGTATTGTTGGCTGAGGGTGTAGCATTCATGATGACACCAGAAAGCATACAAGCGTCAACATGATGACATCAGAAACCATGTGAGTATCAGCCATTCTGGCATGGTAATCGGGACTGAGTGTGGAGACAGTAGTGTGATGTAGTGCCAAAAAGAGAAAATCCTAAGATGATCCACAGTGATGGTTGCCATTTGAGTTGCATACCTCTGGCAATCGAAAGGGAAGTGATTTCTGGTATAAGGTACTCATTTGTATTAAGCTCGCTAGTCCTGTTTTAGTTATGGAACATGTGAAAGAAATCTTGGACTTAAAAGTGGATCATGATTATGAAAAAGGCAGACAAGGGCATATTTTTTTATCTAAGAGATTCACAGAATCACTGTTCTGTGTCTACAGGTGGGCTTTAAACTGAAGATGCATTATCTGCTGTGCTGTGATTTTGGGATTTGAACTGCTGTTCATCTGTCTATTATCAGATAACTGGGAATGTAATTGGCCAATATAAGTAAAGTAGCTAGTTGCAAGTGAATGTGGTTCTTCTATTATGCAGTTTGGGCAAAACAAATACATTTTATTTCTTGAGTGAGACTGCTGTATAAAATATATACTGTTTTATGTAGTGGGTCTGACAGGAACTGATTGTGGATCATTCAAATGAAGCCTGGAAAGTAGTGTCTTAGCAGTACATTCCCTAGACTGGTGCATGGAGTGGGAGATGCTCCCTACCTCAGTAAGTTTCTACCTTTTGGAATTTTGGCATTGATTTGTTTGAGAGAGAGAGAACACCTACAAAATTATTTTTGAAAAACGTGGGATGTGGGCTAATCTTGTTATCCACACACTAATAATCGACCCTTAAGTTGTGTGATCTCTAGTGTGCAACTGTCATACTTTCTCCTAGAAAACTGAGGTTGTGGTTTCCTTCAAAGGTTGCAATGACCTTGGAATTGATATATATAATATAAAGTAACAGTGCCCTCCCACACACACAGAGGGAGGGGTGCAGGGGGCCTGCCCCTGGGAAGAACACTTTATGTAGTGCTTCTTTAAAATTCTCTTAATATTTCAGTAATTTTGCAGTTTTATAATCACAACTTTTACTGTCATAAACAGTAATGGCTTCATTAGAAATCCTGTTTGGGACACTTACACTGAAGTCAAAGTACAAGGTTTAGGAGATCAGATTTTGTGAGTGCTTATTTGTTATACGTGTATTTGACAGCAATGCAGTTTAGGTCTAAAAATGTTAATCCAGCTGGAATGACTTTTGTTTAAAATCTAAATGTAATGTGATTAGGAAACCTGAGAAAAGTAGGATTGCTTATATTTATAGAAGTGGGATTGGTATATGTGTCATACATGTGTTTTATAGGCAGGGGTTCTTTGTTACAGTTGCCATAACTATTTTACTGTAGGGTGAGATAGTTGTGTCATGCTCCCTATTACGTTGTCACAGATGCAGGTTGTCGAATGCATCTTTGTCGAACTCAAAAGCAAGAAAAGGCAAAATAGCGAAGCGGCTTTTCAGCGAATTCTTTCCCTGAGAAAGAATTCGCTTAGCTGCTTTCGCTACTTTGCTGTTTTTGGCACTGTATTGCAATCTCGGAGTTGGTATATTTAAGTAGGGGAGGTGTGGGGGGCATAGCCCCCCACGCTGGAGGGAGTGGGGGGCAAAGCCCCCCACATTATATAATGTTTTACAGTTTTTTTTTTTTGTTTCGGAACAGCGATTTTTTTTCCCTTGGAAAAAAATCGCTGTTCTGAGGTTTTGATGTTGTAAGCTTTCACTTACATGAGGTCGATTATGTGTCGTTCACTCTTCTGCGCATATGATATCGTAATATAGACCCGTTGTGTCATATATTATGTTGGTCAGTCTAACGCATTTCTTAAATGTGGCCTTGTTATGAATGGGGGTTCTGTAACAAGAATATAAGGCGTTGTCTCAGAGTGGATGCAGCTGATAGCAGTACACTTTGTGGTGAGAATACTGGGCAAGGTTTTCATCACTGTTCTCCTAAGGTAAAAAGCAGAAGGAATGAGGGAGGTGTAAAAGGACTAGTTTGAGAGGATGAAGGGTCAGACAGTGCAATTAGAGGAGGATATGTAACTAACATTGGCTGTAGCACATGATGACCAGAAAACAGTGGTAGGTGAGGGGAAAAGATTTGTATCCATGAACCATAATAAGAATAATACAGGTAGAACATTTGCACATGGTAGTAAAGAAAACATGCTGGTTGAGAAAGCTAACATGAAGAAAGGTCATGGAAAGATGAAGTCAGTTAAAATTAATGTGATGCCACAGAAGGAAATGAGATGTATCAGTATCAAAGGCATACCTCGCAACCTCATAGAGCAAGAATCAGAGCAAAGCCATAAATAATGGGGGGACAAAGGCCCAAAAATAGGGGGAATTTTTAAATATTGCTCTTCTAAACTTAGAAAGATAATAGAATAGCAGATTTTGCATTAGCATGAATTTTCTGAATGGTATGAAGTCTGAAACTCAGATTATTTTCTGATTTCAATCTTTAATAAATCACCAATAATTTGCTAGAAAACCACACTTTTTGAAAAAAGGACCAAAAATATGAGGTAAAAATATGGGCATTCTGAAAAAATCTGTACAGTTGAGAGGTATGAGTTACAATTAATCTGAATAGATTCCGAGGGTAATGAGTATTAAACTTGATTCAGAAGTTACATTTTGACACTTATCTGTTTTAAGGTTATGATTTGAAATGTGAAATTTGATTCAGTGGAACATAAAGGATGGTTTGAAGAAAGTTTCTGATGGTCAGGTAGACTTTGGATAGGTTTAGAGATTTTAATCCACCATGAAAGCCCAGCTGCTTGGGAGAATTATGAATTGTGCGGCTTTAGGGAGAATGATAGCAGTGGTGTTACTTAAGGGTGTTAGTGTTCTTAAGATTATTTGTTGGTCTGTCCCACTGAAGGATTATGGAACTCCATCTTTTTTGTTCATGTTGTAGCTCCTACAAGAGAAGGGGTGATGATGACACAGAGGCTTATTATGATCACATTTCCAGTCATAACCAGCATATTATGTGTTTAAGACATGGATGCTGGGAAATTCACCTTGAGAGTGAAGCTCAACAAGTAAATATAGGCATCCATGCTGAGAACACCTGATGAAAGATTATGACTGATGACCAAATTGACATTCTATATAGAGCATGGAGCTTGGACTGCTCTACGTCCTACTGCTACAAAATGTGTAGGAGCACAATTTTACTAGCTTTGAAAACAGGTAAAACAGTCAGCACTGTCAAACAGAAAGTAGCAAACCTCTCAGATTTTTTTGCTAAAAAAAAAAAAATTGACAAATCCAAAAATAATGGGGGCATAAAGGATTAAAATCAGGGACAATTTTGAAATACTGCTCTTATTCAGTTTAGAAGTTACTAGAACACCAGGTGTTGCATTAGTATGCATTTTCTGAAAAATTAGAAATATGAACCTCTATTGCCTGCCATTTTGACTGACTGCAATCCTCAACGATTTATCAGAAAATCAAACATTTATGAGAAACTGAGCAAAAATATAGACAAAATCAGAGACAGTTGAGAGGCATGGACAGCAGGCAGAAATAATCCCATTTTTGCTTCTACAACTGTTCTTTGCTAGCCACACTGTCTACTGTTAGCCCCTTGGGCAAGACCTAATTGTGGCAGCACTTAGGCAGGTGCTTAACAGTTGTTAAACACCCCTTAGGGAAGTTGTCAATAAGTTTATCTTTTTCCATTGGAGGCTTTTGTGAGCTGCAATAAATAGGTAGAGGTGACTAATGGCAAAACAACCATTACTGAGTGTTATTATTATTATTACTGTTATTATATTGTATATTTACGATTTCATTTCCATGCAATGTGGGTGGAGTCTTTTGTCTTGTCTGATTCTGGTACTGAGTGCATAAGGATAATTCAGAGGAAAATTTCCTTACCAGATACTTTAGGGGATATTTATATGCAGAAGGGGAAATTTTCAACTTTATTTTTAATAGTAGAAATTTTCTAGCGTCTTAGTAAGGGTGATCAGCTTGTACAATCAATGCATTTTTTATTTTTATTTTAGTTATTATTTTTGTATTTAACTCATCGGATGGCTTTTTCCAAAGGAATCTTTTCAGCCACAGCCTAGACCTAAGGCAGGAAGAATATGTAATTTAAGAGAGAAATATTTATACTACAGAGTCTGCATTATTAGATAGCTCTATTCTCACTAATATGTAAAGCAAGATCATTAATACAAAGGATATAGACAAAAATTTTCTTAGTAAAGCCAGCTAATCTAAACTGATTCTACCAAATACAAAGATCTGAACGTTAATAAATCAAATTTCCCCTCTTAAGTTATGTAGAATAAACATTAAACAGTTAAATAATAAATGTAAATGAATAATATGCATATTATTTTTGATTATCCTAAATGTAAACATATTTTTTTTCTGTGTGCATCAGTAATCTACTCTGGGATTCATTAAAATGTTCACTGCTCAGACTAATTAGTCATCACATGTTGATCTATTAGTGAGATTGTGAGAAGGAGTGATACAGAGACATGTATGACGGCAGTGAGAAAGACCTCCTTATTGGCTCATTGTCATGTCTCTGAATTGAACAATACTACTGCCAGACCTGACTGTACTAATGTGCTCCCTACACATGCACACACACATGCGTGTACAGACATAGATCTATTCATCACACCTTCCATCATACTCACAGAATCACTCAGCTATACACTTGGGCATGTGAGGTCACACACAGACACAGTCACACACACTCACACACACTCTTGATTCCTTACCTAACCCCCTTATGGCCACCCAAGCAGACATATAGTCATGCAGCCTCATTCATGCACTTATAGACATGCACCTACACATGCAAGCGCCAATACACTCTTACCCCCTCATCTTTGCTGACCTTTCCGCAGTGAGTGCTCCTGTAAAAGTGATTGGGTGACCACTGTGTTTTTATGGCAGTCATTTCTTTCTCCAAGAGAAAATTTTATTTGGCCTAGGCGATTCTGTGATTCATTAGGCCAAGCAAATGAAGAGCCACATACATTTCTGGGAGAGAACACATGGCTAATTAGCAGTAGCCACTCCACTGGGCTGCCACATTAGCATGTGTCTTCACCTGCAAGACTGCTCTCCCATGTGAGGAGAAGATCTCAGTGGTAGAGTGTTGTCTGAATCAAAAAGACTTTGGGCTATGCAGAAGCCTTCTGAGCTACATCTGCTTCATTGCATTAAGCTTTTCTGAATCCCAGAGCTAGTATCTTATGTTAAGTGAAAGAAGGAAAAAGAAACATCCTTGTTTAGTTAGTGGTTGGAGGTTTCATAGAAGTGGAGGTAGCTGTAACCAGTGCACTGAACTGATTAAACATGAGGGAAGTTAGCTTTAATATTTTGTCCATTGATTAGCTGACATTAGTGCTGCAGGGCTTATGAAGGCTTGTGTCGGTAAATGCTAGCACATCAGGGTGGTATGTTTTGTGGCTTTTACTCAGTTCAATTGATGGTACAGGTTTAGGTACTAGGTATGACTGAGATCTGTTGATGTGTTTCTAGTAGAAGTCATTATTTTGAAGGAAGGAGATGATTGTAATTTGATGAACTTGAGGCCTTTATTGCTACTTAGTGCATATTTGAAACTGACTAAGCTCATGTTTTTATGCCAGCTTCATAACAGGTAAAACATAAGCAGATACATGGAGTGAAGGGTCGATATATCTGTACAAATTTACATTTTTTCAGACATAATATTTTTGATTGCTACATATACCTTAGTAGGGTTGGCAGATGATTTAGACTTACTGGATGCTTTTGATGTGCTTTTTTGAATATTTTATGCATTATTTTGTAGCGTCACTTCACTACCTTGAGTGATGATACCTTACATTTATTGACAATACCAGGATGCTGGATTATAAGGTATGACGAATAGTTGATACAGCAAGTTCCACAGTGTAAGGATTTGAAGCATGGTTCTCCTTTAACCTTAGTTTATCTTGTATTTTATATTTTTGTACTTTCTTGCATTTTATAAGGGAGTAAGAATAACTAGTGGCAATACCAGTTTCTTTCCAGTATATTTTCCAAGTGTCGTAGCTTATGCAAATTACCTGTGTTTGCTTGCCATAGCATTTAGGGGGATGTTACTTTATGTAAGGTTCTTGTAGAAGCTGCTTGGAGGAGGCAGTGTGTATTTTAAGGATCAGAAATGAAAGACAGATTATGGTTGTAAGTATTTACATTACAACTATGTTGACAGATCAACACCCCCCCCCACCCCCCCGGTAGTAAATGCTACAAAAATATTTAAGCACTTACTGTGAAACTTAGAGGACATTCTTTTTTGCCAGAGGGAAGCTCTCTGCCCCTCCCATGTGGGAAGACACCCACCACACACCCTAAACTTATACATACCTACTGCAAGGTTGCACAACAGTGGAGCAAAGGGAATTCTCCACTGTTGGTGAAAGTGCTTTTAGTGAAACATTTATGCTGAAACACTAGTAGATGATACAGCTGTTAAGCTAGTGACAAGCTCTCATTAGACTGAGGATAGGTGGATAAATATAATTAATATATAATGTTGCCTAGGTTGCTACAGATGGGAAAACTGTAGCATACCTAGCAGTTATCTAATAAGCTTTGATATACACTGCAGTTATCTAAGGATATGAGATATTTTATTAAATCTGGGTTTCAAGGTGGAATGAAATTCATTGACTTTGCTGTTGGAAGTAGAATTATGCTCCCTTTTCATGCTTTTTTACTGAATGTGTGAATCCATTCAAGAGAGGTTGGTTGCGTGGCAGAGAGCAGGCTGGGAATATAGGTATGCAGTTCTTTGTGCGTTTTGGAGTTATGCTTTCATATTTAACAGGAACGTGCATCACAGTTTGGTTGGTTGCATTCTGGAATTTCTGTATGCATCTTTGTGTTAGACGTGTGGAAAAGTGGGAAATAGGCCAGAGTATGTCAAGTTAAATGCAAAGCAAAAAAATAATTTTAAAGAGACTGGAATGGTAACAAGGTTCTATGATTCTTTAATGGCCTGTAATGACTCTTGGGCAACTATAAGGCATAAGGCATTGGGTATTTTGAAGCTGTGTGTACAAAAATTAGGCGTGAAAGGGAGGTTGAGGAAAAGATAGATTAGTGTCACAATGTTACATGTTTGTTATGGATTGGCAGATTATGTAAGGTTGATTAGAAATACCTTATCATGACAGGGTTACGCTGGAAGTAAATTAAGCAGTTATAGTTTGGGATGCTGTGGCAAGGCTATTTCATTTTCTGATTAATTTTGTGTAGTAATAGGTTTGTAAATTTGTAGGGTTGGATATTGTGTGTTGCTGTACAATTTAAATGCATTAATTTGAATATAAGAACAGGTCTATTTGGCTCCATCTCATCTGTGCCCTAAATCACAAGAGTAGTAAACCAACCAGCATTTTTTTGGGGGGGGGGCAGAGTACCAGAAGAACAATACAAACAGGGGAGAAGATGCAAATACCAAGCAAGTAGTGGCCTGAGGTCAGGACTAAACCATGGACCCAGCAGTTGTGAGATAGAGATTTTAACCACCGAGTCAAGGCTACTGTCCAATAACTTATTTTTAAGGCAGATGTTTGTTAATGCTTTGGTGCTTACTAGTAGTTTTTATTTTTGTGGTGTGGGTTTCTTTTCTTAATTTTTCTTTGATTGTGTTTTGATATATATCTGCCTAATAATTCAGATTGCAGGCTCTTTGCAACTGCATGATTGCTTACCTGCTTATTTCTAACATGCCTGTTAGAAAAAAAAACTTGAGTTTCAAGTTCTATTCTATCTTTAACAGCCACTTGACCCAAAAATGTGCAGCCCTGCTGATATAAATACATGGTGTACATGCAGCAATACACTTTGTGGTATAAAGAGTAATGATTCCAGTGGGTAAAACAAGGTACAGTCTTATGCCTTCTACTAGTATGCATATATAGAACAAATTCATGGTATTAGAGTGTACACCTTGTGTACAGCTACTTGTATTCTTCAAAATAGATAAATAACTCTGTTGCTGTCCAGTATCCAATGCTGCATTGTTATAATGCTGTCCAAATGTGATAAAATACCTCAGATGTTGCACTTTAGATGCTGTGATGTGTGACTATATTAACATCCATATCTGTAATAAAATTATAGGCAGTTTGTGCAGGTGTAGTAGTAACTACACGTAGAATGAGATCCTGCGTCACTCAATACATTGTGTGATGTGCAGTTGCACTTTGATACCCATGTGGATAACAAGTTTTAGGGTGTTTCCTTGTATACTCTGCAGTGTGTTAGGTGTAGTAATACCCATGCATAAAATGAAAACCTGTGTTGCTATTTTAGTATATTTTGTATTGTGTAAGTTTTGTGACACCCATATATTTATCATGATTTAGGTATTTCCGTATATACTGTAGCTGTATAGGTATTAGAAGGAGTCACTTTTGTACACTTAGATGCATTTCAGTGGGATTAGATACTGTCATTAACTAAAATTTGCAATTGCTAATTTTGGTTTGAATTAATATATATCTAGTATGCAAAAGCACCATTGTGTTGCCTAATAGTTTTCATTATTATATGTAGATCATAACTGAAAACACTGTTGTGATCCAGCTGACTTATCAGTGTAAATATTTACCCTACAGTTTGTAGTTTTAAAGATACAGTTAAATGGAGCAGTTACCATAATGCTAACTAGCATACGAGGCATCCTCAGATCCAGGTCTGATGGAGCTTTGAAACATTCATAAAATGAACAGCTTCAGAATCATTACATCCAAGGATTTAAATTTTGCTTGTGAAATAAATAAGGCATGTTGGCAAGACGGATATGTGTCTCAGAGGATCCCTATGCTGTAACAGGCTTCCTGTCCACTTGAAGCAGAGACCATCACTAACTCTATTAGAGCATAACCTTGACCCACAGATGGGAAATTAGAAATTCACCCTGGGTCTAGCCCCCATGTCTCTGATAGACAGAGGCTGTCAGTAATGCCCAAACTAGCATACCTCCACCATATAACATCTAAAATCTTCCTAACTAACATTTCCCCTCCTAATAAACACCCATAATATATAGGGACATAATTGTGTTGGATTGCATGGCTAGCTTATAAAGGCCCTGGTGATAGTTAGCCTAGTATATACCTGTGAACCATGAACTGCTGTAAGTGCTGCAGTCTAAAAACTAATACTTTTGCAAAGGACCACATTGTTAATGTTAATCTGCACACCCTATGATGTGTAGCTGTACTGATTCTTTTAGAAGAAACAAGATCATTGACATTTGCATCATTTCCTTGTTATGTGTACTTGTACAGGCAGCCATCCTTGAAATGTATCCCCAGTGTTAACACCTCGGAACCTTGCAGTAACAAGATTCCACCAATATTAATGTGTGTAACCTACAGTGTGCACCTGTTCTGGTATATATATATATATATATATATATAAATAAAACAATGCCTTCTATGTTAATCTGTAGATGTTGTGTGTGTATTTCTAGGAAGTCTAACTAATCAGGTAACCCATGGAGCTCAAGTTTACATACCTAGAAGACCCAGCACAGAGAATCCTCTAATATCTCTCTCTGGAGAAATGGAATCGTGTATCTGGACTGAAATGCTCAATGGAGTGGCGGCCTTGTCCTGCTGAAATGAAATCATGTGTGCAGACTGCGGGGTACTTGAATCCTTTATCTGGAATGAAGGGCACATGTTCCAGGATGTTTTGGTATTCCTCATTATGGCTCAGGCATCTCCACAACAGGATCCCTTGCTGTTCCTCTGCAGGTTAGAACCATATATCAATTCTTTGGTGTCATTCAGAACGACGTGATAGTCTGTGCACAAACATTTCTTAATAGAATCCCTTGCTGTTTCAATGGAATGACATTAGATGAGGATCTTTCAGAGCCCAGTCATTTGTCCCTCATGAAAACTTTCACAAAAAAAAAGCTTCAGGTGTGCGGGGCTATAGTTCTCAATCCTGTTTTACTACTTTAGATTATTATATACAACTTCTCAGTTATAAAATCCCACAGCATTCCAAATGTTTTAAGGAGATGTGGGCACATATGAACCTAACTCAAAAATGTATTTACTAAACCCACATGTGCATACACAAACACACACACACACACTCACATTTGCTGTGTGTGTGTGTGTGTGTGTGTGCATGCATGCGTGTATGCAGTGTTTTCTACATATAAATTAACTTCTGAAGTCAGGTTTGTTTAGTTGGTGGAATGACATACGTAAAACAGGCTTCACAGGACTCCTGCTGGTATCTTGGTGTTTATTGTCTGAATGTGCATTATTCTTGGATGCTGCAGTAAAAGCTTTTGATCTTCTATTCTAAGCAGAAAAACCTTAAACCAGGATTCCCTAACATACAAACCACGCATTAAAGTGTACTAGGCACTTTCAAAAAGATTCTTACTCTATAATTAATTTCATTTCTGTTACACCCCTCCTGTTAAAGTTGTAAGTGTTTTTTCAATTTTTCAAAAGATGAAAATTATAGTGCATTGCTTTATTTTTTTAGTTTCACTATATGTATTTTTTTCTCTATAACAACACCAACAAAATTATGTCATGGCAAGTACCAGACAATGATTTGCATATGACTGCTAAACAGTATGGGTAAGAAAAAAATACCTCTTTAGAGGAGTGACTTATTATTTACATTGTGGTTTCACTACAACATTATCATGTTTTAATTTTCAATGTGAAGTATTCCATCTGCAAGAATTAGATGACATCCTGTCTTTGTAGGAAGTAAGAAACTACTACTGATTGCATTTGACATGGAAATACAGTCGTCTGTGCACTAAGTTAGGTGGAGAAGCTTTGGGAGTTCAGTGTTTCATGACGTCATGACAGTGTCTTTCATCTCTGAGAAAAAAAATTAGGGAGAGCATTCCTACAACAAAAAAATGTATAAACAACACACTTTTTGCATCAAAAATTGAATGATTTGGCATTGTATGAGGTAAGGAGGTTATGTCCAACTTCAAAGATTTGTTTCTTAGACTTGTTTCCAAACATGACCAGTACACTTTAAACATTAGACAAGATTTTTTTACTGCTACTGACTGCATGGCTTAAGTTGTTTTGTGTCAAAGAAGCATATTAAATACATATAACCAGCTAAAAGCTCAGAAAAAAATCCATGGTATTAGAGTCACTAAAACTAAAAGTTGTATTCTTTTCTGTACTTTAAGCAATTTTTAAGCAAATTTTTGGAGGTTAACATTTATCCAGGAGACCTCCCCCCATCAAGAAATGGCAAATACACACACACACACACACACACACACACACACACACACACACACACACACACACACACACACACACACACACACACACACACACACACACACACACACACACACACACACACACACACACACACACACACACACACACACACACACACACATACAAGTACATATGCATGTACACTAAATATGTTCACTCTTAATATGTTCACTCTTAACAGGTCTAAGGAAAAATTATGCATTATAAAGTTTTTTCATGTTTAGTACATTTACAGAGTGAACTCAGAACCTTTTAAAACATGGGGCGTAAGTAAATACAAAAAAGTAGTGGGAGAAGATAAAATCATGAGGTGAATGAAAAGTGGAGCTATGGAATGATAAAAGTCTAACACAGAAGAAGGTGGGATACAGATATTTTCTACACTGTGATTCATTTCACAGTCTGCCACACATGGTAATAATTTAAAAATAGCAGTGGTTAAGACAGCATTTGTGTAGTTAAGCTACAAAGGAAAAAGTATAAAATATGATTTAAAAGTTCAAAAATTATGTAGGGTATCTATTTTGTGGCTAAAGATCTTGATGACATATTTTCCATGCAGCTTCCTGGGAGATGGCTGCTCTTTTGGAAGTTAGAATTATATCTACCTGCATTACTGTCACCGAGGCATCAAGCCACTTAAAATTACTACTGAAAGAGGGGACTCAGAGGCAGCATTGCTCCAATTGTACATTCCATGTTACAATAGTGGCATGCTATGATTAGCATGCTTGATGTTTTGCCTCCACTGCTTAGACCTTTTTTGTTCAAGTTTCTTCATTACAGCTACAGACTGTTTGTAGACTCTTTCACCCCTCTGTCTTTGGCAGCTGTTGTTTTTAACATCTTTTCTGTAGTTTGTGTCTATTAATGTATTTTAGATACTGTAGATGGCTGTTTACTCCTTATGGAAGGGACCTTTTCACTAGGAGTGATGTCACTTCTACTACCCATGCTGCGCCTTCAACTATTTAGAGGATATGGAAATCAATTCATCAAGTCAGCTTCACCCTTTTTTGAAAGGAGCTGTTGCTTTCATGTAATAATAATAAGAAAAATGGCTCTTTTCTGTAAAGAGGACCATGCTTCATCAGCTTCATAGTGGTTCACCTACCCTTCCCTTCATTCATTCTCTAAAATATTTATCCTGGTGAAGGTCTTGGTGATAGCAGCTGGGAAGTGGAAACATGACTTATCTAACTCCAACAATAATCTCTAGTTCCTCCTGGTGGACAATAAGGCATTCCATGGCCAGCTGACAGATGCAGTTGTATCAGTGTGTCCTTGGTATGCCTAAGGCATCCAGTTGGTGAACATGCTTGGTTTATCTCCAGTGAGGAAGCACCTTAACAAGGTGCCCAAATCATCTCAACTGGCTCCTTTCCATCCCCAGGAGTAGTGGCTAAATGCCAAGACACTGCCAGATTGGCAGAGCTCCACAGAAGGTCAATGAGAGGAAGCCCAGCAGCAGCAGCAGTATGAAAGGATACTATTTTTGTCACTTGTATCTCTATCATCTTTTCAGTCACTAACCAAAGTTAACGGCTATAGATGAAGATGGAGACAGAGTCGTAAACTGAGAGCTTTCTCTTAGGGCTTAGCTCCCATTTCAACCACAGTGCAGTACAATGCTTTCAGTACTACATCTGCTACCCTGGTCAATGAGCCAGTCTCCTCTGCCTTTATTTGTAAACAACACCCCATAATATTTAATTACCTTTACTTGAGGTAGCTGCTCTCCTTCGTTTGCAGACAGTGAGCCATTCTTTTTTAAGGGGACCAAGATCATGGAATTTTAGAAATGATGATTTTCATCCTCACCACTTCACACCTAGCAATGAACTCACTAGTGCAAGCCGGTGATCATTGCTGCCTGTGGCCAAGAGGACTTTATCTTTGCAGACAAAAAAGATGCAACCCTTATTTGCATAATTCTCGGCTGGGATGCCTTTTCTATGGAGTCTGCATGTCCTCCTTGTATTTATGTGGGTTTTCTCCAGGTGCCCCAGTTTCCTCCTACATTCCAAAGGAATGTAGTAAGTGGCTTGGATGCTATAAGTAGGTCATAGGTGTGAGTGCATATGCGTGTGTGTGGTATGAAGGAACAACCATGGCAGGGTTAGCTACCCAGCAATGTGAACATAGTCTATAGGTGATGCCCACTGTTCATGTGACAACCTGACTGAGTGTGCATAAGTGAGAAATAGGTGGTTATATGTGGATGCATGGGTCACATAATACTTTGTTAATGAAAGAAGGACTTCTGCCCTACTCCGAAATGCAGCACTGAGAATCTCCCTACCTTTCCTCTTGTAAGATCAACCCCTTTTTACTTAAGTCTAACCACTCCATCATACAATGAGGGATATGCTTTTCTATACTGAATCCTTTCCTCTGACATGTTTGAAAGAGCATGTTGTAATACTGTAGAATTTAAAGCATTTGTAAAATCAGTATGTATGCTTCCAGAAGTAGTAGTACTACTACTACTGCTGAATGATCCCTCAGAGCCACACGCTCCAGGGAATCTAAACCTTGTCATCACAATGAACAAAACATGCTGGAGGGATAGGTTCCTGACCCAGAGACTCCCCATACTCTGGAATAGACTGCCCATACATGTCAAGTAGAGGTCCTCCTTGGACCTCTTCAAAAGGAACCTTGACGACTGGATGGAAGATAGGAAATTCACCCCAGGGATCATGTCAGTCGCCCTGCTAGACAGAGGTCCAGGGAAGTAAATATTGTGAGAAGAAATATCCAGGGAATTGTTATGGCTAAGCGTGCATAGGCCCTAGGGCCGATAGCCTAGTACCAACCTATGAACCTATGAAACATTTTCCTTGTGGCATAATAGAACAGTGTGCCACAATATGCTTCCATACTGCCATCTAGTACATATACACACACACACACACACACACACCTACACCACCGTATGTACATTCAGAGGGTCAGCAGCTGAGCTCTTCAAGACACTGTTATGAGATATTTTTCTTGGAATGTAACAGCCTGAATGAGAAATCACAAATAGCATTACTGCTTACATGAAAGTGAAACGCTCTTAATACTGAATAAAAAGAAAGTGTAGATTGGCAGCTGACTCTTTCCTATCTCTATCTTTTTAACCCTTCTAAGGGCAAGCTAGGTTCAGTGAAAGAACAACAGCTATATTCCCTCCTTTTGTCTCCAGATACAGTCTCCCTTGCAGCAGCCAACGTTATACATCCACAGTGATAACATCTGTGTATCATTTTATGCAAATAAAAAAAACAAGCAACAAACCCGTAACATGAGGAAGAAGGAAATTTTTTTGTTTGTTTTGTTTTCCAACACTGTTTTGTAATATTATATATAGGCATAATAAAAGTATAATATAAAAAAAAAAACTGTAGCTATATATATATATATATATATATATATATATATATATATATATATATATATATATATATATATATATATAGTTATCTTTCATTTTTCCAAATATAAAATTAATAAGAAAGCAGAGTAAATCCATGGAATACAAGCAGAATTGTTTTTTTTTTTTTTTTGATTTATCAAGCTAAAGAATACTAGACAGCTTCTGCAAGAATTGAACCTTCTCCAATTTAAGTCCGCTGCCCTTTACATATAGATATATTTATATATATATTTTATTTATTATATATTATATATTTCAGTATCTATCCCTTTGGAAAATAGTATGCAAACCACCCCACCCTGACCCACCCTGACCCAGTTTCACTTTTTTTTTTGTTTTATAAAAGCCACGAGTGTTATGTAAATGTTCTTCTGTTGTAACAATCACAATTTGTGAAATTCTAACAGGGAATTGCAAACATTTTTTTCAATGCAACTAGTTGTTTCTTTTCCCTCTCTGGCTAAAAAATATATAAAAAGTTGCATTTTCTCATTTTTCATTTTCTGGATAATTCTAAAGGTATGAGGCAGCACCAGCAGCAACATGACCTCAAATCAAGCAGTTTAATTATTAATAAAAGGCAACTGAATTTTTCCTCTTGGATATGATTTCCCATTCACCTTAATTAAAAAAAACTTCTGTGAATGGTTTAAAGTGGAACTTTTAGAAAGGGTTGGGGTTCTGAGGAGCAGTGATTTTTGAGCAAGGGGCAGGAACCAAGATTTCTAACAGACCAGACATTTTCCTGGTGACTAAAAATTCATGCAGTATTCAGACTTCAGAACAGAATAGCACTCTGAGGAACAGGCGAGGGGCAATGGTTTCTTCTCCATCCTTCAGTGCAGCTCAGTGTGTAAAATATAAATAAAAAAATTTTCTTTTTCTTTTTTTAAAAATTGGTCAGTGGACTACTGGTGGCCCATGATGGTCAACTGTCTAGCAACTGTTTCAAGGCCCGTTCAATGTTCATTCGGTGACCCACACGAGTCACACCAAGCTCTACAAACTCTTCTTTTGTGAGGGCAGGAAGGTGCGTTCCATCTATCTCATTGTCCTGGAACTTGTCTCGATGCTCCCCAAGATTGATGCTCTCCAGCCAATCTCCAACGTCATACTTGTTCCAGTGGTCCATAGGTTTGTGCATGAATGGTCTCAATGGAAGAAGGGGCTGAGGGGAGCCTGGAGAGGGAGATGGTGATGGGGAAGGTGAAGGTGACCGACTTCGGGCACTGACACTACGTACCACAAAGCGGACTTCCTTGGGTTCATGGGGAACAGACAAACTGGAAGATTTGAGGATGGTAGGAGGCATATGCCCCCCATGGGAAAGGGCATAATGGCGTGCGGTGCTGATTTCTGTCCTTTCTGATGTTGGTTTCACAGGGCTGGGGGTCCGACGGCTCACTGGGTAACGACTTCCAGGCCGGATTGTGAAAGTGGTTCCATAGCTCCTCTGAGAAATGGTGCTCAGCTCTCCTAAACTACCGAAAAGTCTGTGTAGAAAAAGAAAACACAATTAATATTGTACATTGGAAACTATTAATTGCAAACAACATGAGTCCCTATCTTCATCCCAAAATGCTCACATTCACAGATGTACTTTTCTCTTCCCAGAGCAGGCATGATCCAAAGTGTTATAGACAACCCAAAAAATAAGTGGTGCAGGAGAAGCATTCAACCAGGTTACACTTCATTCACACCTTAGTGTTACACACTTGGGGCAATGAACTAATAAATACAGTGTTAAAATATAATAAGTAAAGGATGTTACTGAAAGGACTACCACTATGCTTAATACATTTCTTTCCTTTAGCTCAATGAGCTGAATCAGACAGCATTATTCTTACTAGGTCTCTTTCTGAAACTATTTAAATATTCCCATCTGCTAGTCATTTATCTTCTGACAAATTTACAGGGTTAAAACTGCTAGAATGCAGCTCTTACAACCTGCTTGTGTTTGTTAATTTGTGATATGCTTAGTGCATGTGGCAGTGTAAACTTCATAAATATATATTTCAAATACTGCATTTGTTTTTTAGGGTAACTGACAAAAGCAGTTAGCCAATATAGTATAAAAAGTTAACTAAAAACAACTTTTCCCAAAGAGCATAAACAACAAGTTATAAAAATAAAAAATGCTGTGCGGTCTTGCCAGAGGAATGCAATGGATAACCAACAAAAATACTAAAAGCTAATCAGATGAACATCATTTAGCACTTTCGTCTGTTTTATTATTGAACTTCATACTGGTATACACCAGCTATCCAAAAAAAAACAACCAAAATACTGTTCAATGAAATACTGAAATTGTAAAACCCCAAATACAAAACTATTATATAAATACACTGTCTTAAAATGTATAAATATAATAGAATGGATTATCAAGGGCATTAAGTAAACAACCAACAAATTGTTTTATTTTTACACATTCAACCAACAAATTTTATTATTTCTACACATTTTGGTAGGTTGATTGGATAATTGGTCTATATATGAAAGTAATGGAGTTTTAAGTGACTGCAATTTCTGATGAAATTCTGTAATAAAATGAACAAAATTACTAAATGATGTACATGTGATTATCTTTTGGTATTTTTGTTGGCTATCTATTGCACTCCTCTGGCAAGACTGGACAGCATTTTTTTATAGTATAAAAAGTTCCTGTTTTTTACAATGTCAGGAATTGATGGGAACAATTTTAAAACGTCTTACAACAATTTCCACTTTATTTTTCAAAAATGAGCTGTACTGTCCATGGTTTTCATTCATGAAATGATGCTGTGCTTCAAAGAGCATGAGGGTGCACCCTATTGATTTGAATTTTGCTTGAATAAACACTCTAATTGTCAGTAACTGAGTATTAATAAAGCATGCTATCTGACTTAAAGCTGTTGTCGACTATTAGACTATGATCTTTACTCATCTCTTGATTCTGGTTACAACTCATATGACTGCTAAAAGTCAAGCCCCAGTTATTTCAGCAGGGCAAGCTTCAGAATGCATTACGTCCTTTAGCAGGACAGATCGGCATAGTTGCATAATAAAAGAAAGTCTGAGAAATGTAAGCATTGAAAGATACAAGAGACATATGTTATCAGTAGTGGATTATAATAGGGGCAATTCAAGAGGTCTTCCAGGTGCCGCAATTCCAAGGGGGCTCAAGGCTGTGAAAAAATATTTTTAAATGTTTCCTTATATTCAGTATTTAAGCTAAGTCAGTTTAGTTAGTTTGTGTACAGAACATAACAAATGATCAAGTGCTCATTACCAAATAAATCTTTATTTCTTAAAAAAAAAAAAAAAACACACGCACAAAATAACAGTCACCTTGAGTTATTAACTTTATATACTTACAATGTCTGTTATTTGCATATGTGTAGCATGTTTCTTAATTTAAAAGGAATAAATGCCTGCAGCTGCTATGACTCTAAGTACTGTAGCTTTCTGTTCATTGCCATCCTATGATTCATTGGGAAAACAGCGAACTTAAAGCCTGTGTATATATTAAAAAGTATATCTGGCAAGCTGTGGACATTAGTTGCTTGTCGTCTTGAAGATAAGTATTTTTTTTTCATGCTTGCAAGCAAACAAATCTTTTTGGTGGGAAGGCTATCTGTGCTATGGATGAAAACAGTCTGCCTTTTTTATTTGCTTTGTTTAAAATGTGGCATTAAGAGATAGTAAGCATTTGTATGAAATACATTTGAATATATTGTTTTTTATAACTTGGGTGGCAGACAAATAGGATAACTTGTCCTCTAGCTGTTCTGTGAGTGAAAGTAACTTGCTTTCTTCATTATCCTAGTATAAAGCATTGAATTAAGGGCTAGTGTTCATTTGTGTGAAATACTTTGGAACATTTATTCTCTGTTTTTAATATGTTGACAGACAGCCAGAATGAGGTGGATAGTTGTATTGTGGATGACAGCAGATTCTCTCATCCTTTGCTCAATTTAAATTCTGGCAATAGGGGCCAATGTGCACTTGAGTGAAATAAACTGGAATATTCTTTCTGGCCAAATATTATGTGAAACAAAGTCGGAACTGTCCATGTTTTCACAGAATGTCCTTCTTTTTGCCTTATATTTGTGTTTTTCACCTTGCCCTCTTTTTGTTGCCCAGCTTTACAGTCTGGCTATACAAAACTAGTGTGCATTTGTATGAAATAAATAGGGATATTTACTCTCTGGATGTTGTGTGATTTTGTAGAATGCCCCTGACTTTGTCTCATATTTTTGGTATATGGCTCATAAAATTTATGATTTTCCCCAAATCATTAAGGACTGCAGTCACTAAATGGAACAGGGGCTGGCTTTTGATGAAAGCAACTTACCCTCTTACCATTTGCTCAGCTTTCATTCTGGTTTTACAGGGCTAGTGTGCATTTGTATACAATAAGCTTTTGGTGCTGTTTTCGTGAAACCAAGTGGAAATTGTCCCTGATTATCCAGAATGTCCCTGATTTTTGTCTCTTTTTTTTTTATCCAGCACTAACAAACTCGTAGTTTTCTGGCTCACTGGCGAGGGTTGCAATTATTATATAATGAGAAATATTTGAATTACAAATTCACATTATTCAGAAAATACATGCCAATGAAAAAACTTATTCTAGCAACTTTAAGTATATAACAGTAATATTTAAATTCTGTTTCCAGTTTTGGGCCTTTATCCTTGGTTATTCTTTAGCTTCACCCAAATTCTTGCTTTAAGAAGTTAAGAGTTATTTTTTTACCAGTATGAGATTAGATGTACATGGCAAAGTGGCTATAAATTCTGGGTTGGCTGGGGGTGACTGGGGATGGCTGTGGGTGAAAGTAACTTAGTTTCTTATTGTTTGATCAGTTTGAACAGTCTGGCCTTGTAGGACTAGTGGACGTGTACGTGATGTAAGTTGGACTACCTGGGCTACTATGTAGTTGCATGAAAAAAAACTGAAATACATAATTGTGTCCGTGATTATTATTTATAACACAATTAGACTTCTGAGGTGTTTGCAGTCATCAGTTAGTCTGTGATTCTGAGTATGGATGTTGCCAATGAATGTGAATGACTTACCCTGCTGTCATGATAAAGATAAACAGTCAGTCTATCTTTGCAGGACTAATATGAAATTCTATAAAGTGGGTTGGAATACTTTACCGTGGTCATTTTTTTCTGTCTTAATCAGGCATTTGAAGTTTACACAGTCAAGTGACTGCAATTGATGAGTATGGACATTGGTGGATTACAATGACAGCAGTTTGAATCAGGAAAATGAATATAAATGAATATGTGTATTAATGCATTGCTTTTCCAAATACACTGGGTGGGGAGGGTGGCTTGAAAACTGCCCAAGGCACAACGTACTCTTAATCTACTACTGGATGCAGTATTTATATTTTTTGTGTGTCTTGTAACACCACTAGTGGTGGTGGCAGCTGATACAGGTGACAAACACATTCCTTAAATTTCCTTACTAATTTTTATATAAGGGGTATTCATTATATAGCTCTATGAATTAGAAATATAGTAGATGATGTCCTGTGGACAGTTATATGCCTCTATGAACTAGTAATAGAGTCATTAACATCATGTGGAGAAGCAATTTCTTTTCAAGTCTGGGGTTGCATTTCAGGTACTAAGATGGAACACAGAAACACCTCCCTATTATAAGTGTTCATGGTCACTGTTTGTAGGATATCATTGTGTAACATACTAAATACAGGGTAGACTGAAGCCTATTTATTTTTCACTGTGTTTAGTTCAATGCACTTTGTCACAGTTTTTTACTTAAAATTGCAGCTCCTTAACTCCCTTGCAAGAGAAGACCTCAAGCATTTATATTCTAACTCTAAAATCACCACATCTTTTGGAAAAGAATTATCCTGCAACAGCAATTTCATTCTTTAATTACTGAACTGAGAAATGTGTCTCACCATAATTTGGTATAGATGAATTGTGAAACTAAGATGGTTGAGAGGGTTCACAGATGATGAGAGTTAATACGATCAGGGAATAAGGTGGGTGTATTATTAAAAGCAGACTGAGAACACTGAATGAGTATTGTCTAGAAAAACACATAAGAAGTTGAGATGTGGAACATCTGGGTATTGTTAACCCACAGAAGGCTAGGTTGGAATTGTGAACTGAAGAAGAAGCTTAGGTTAGTGAAGAGGATCGTCATCACAAGCAAATTTGGGGGACTAGCATTAAACTAATAATGTGGAAAATGTTCTTCCCAGAAGGGATAATGGCTGTTTGGGACTCAACTTTCCACATGCATTGAGAACAAACAACTTAAGTTGACCTCACAATGAGGAATATTCCTCATTTTGGATCTTAAAAAGCTCACATTCCTCACAGTTTCACATTGGTTAAGAATTTTTTAACTGATGTCCACATGGTAAACAATACTGAATCATATTAATTCTTCAAAAGAATGACTTATAAGTACATACTGACACATCTTAACCATCCGATGAGCTTCTTAGTTGAAGTCTTTTACTAAGTGTTCCATTTTTTGCCCATTTGTTTCACATTATGGGAGGTAGTGTTCTATATTTTGGAGATGGAAGGCTGAGAGTTATGGTTGGGAAATGTAGTACCAAAGAGTCAGTTATGAAATGATGGAATATGTAGAGGGCAAAGAAACATAGAGGGCTACATGGTGCAGGCAGTTACTGCAGGGTTATTTTCTGAGTTTCTAGACAGCAACTTTCTTCTGTAAACACTGTCAGATGTTTGAATTTTTCTAATCATTGCATTAGCAACTTTCTTCTGTAAACACTGTCAGATGTTTGAATTTTTCTAATCATTGCATTTATATTCTAATGGAATGAATGCTATCATGGAATGTGTTTATTTTCTTTAAATAATACTATCATGCAGAACATGAATTAAGCATTCAATTATCTGTAGTAAAAAATAACCAAATATGTTACTTAAGAAATGTTTTTGCATTCATGATGTTCTTAGTTTCCATACACGTGTGTGAGTTTTATGATAGTAAATTGCATTTTTTTTATTTGGTTGTTAACCAAGAATGAATAATGGTGCACATAAATTTAAATAATAATCACTCTTTATTAAAGACAGTGAAAGCACATGCATATAGTCTGAAATTTATTTAATCAAAAACAGTACTTATTAAACTAACAAACTGCGAATGAAAACATAATTCTCTCTTTCACTTTCTATCTCTCTCTCTCTCTTAGGTGCCATTGACTTGGGTTTGAGTCCTAGCGACTTGATGAATTAAAGATCCAAAAAGAAGTTTTAGTTGTATCCAAGACAGATATTTCAAAAAATACATGTTAACATTTTCTATTTTACTCATTTAACCGTGAAATGTATGTGTGTTTGTGAATTGATTACGCTAGATCAAACTAAATATAGGTAGTAAAAGGAATGAACAGCAACAAAGATACTCCCTGTCTTTTCTTGAAGAATCTCACATAGATTTAAAGCACTGTAGATTCATTTCTCTACCTTGTTTCTTTTGTTTTTACTTGTTTATTGTGTAGGATGACTTTTTCCTCGCATGCTGATTTTCTGCAGTGTTTCGTCAGAAGGCAGTCATATTCTGGCCCTTAAACAGTGCATGCATCTCTTTGTATGACTGAACCATATTGAGCAACTAATAAGGCATCATTTATACTTTGGTTATATTACTGATGTGATATCTTATCTGCACTTTATCACTTACCCAGTATCACAAGAAAGGAACAATATTCTACTTGAGTTGCAGATTGCTGTAAAGCCTGCACATGCTGTGCTAGTAGTCTAAACTGACAAAAGGTGGTATATTAAATTAAATTAAATGGTATATTAAAGTGGTATATTATATTATCACAAAGGAGGAGTGACTACAGACCCTGGGATCTATCGCCCCATTAGCCTGACAAGTCTGATATGCAAAGCTATGGAACACATTGACCTAATAAACAATGATATAGGGAATCTCCAAATTCTGGATCACACAGTTTGGTTTTGTGAAGGGTAGATCATGCCTACTGAACTTGGTCAACTTCTTTGAGTCAGTCACCAGAGCTGTGGATGAAGGCAAGGTGGTTCATACAGCTTACCTTGATCTGGTCAAGGCCTTTGATACCATTCCCCACTCAGGAATCATAGAAAAACTCACTAAGCTAGGAATCAACCCTTATATCACTATGCAAACTGGCTCACAGATAGAATCCACAGTGTGAGACTAGCTGACTCCAGCTGACCAGTCATGAGTGGAGTCCCACAGGATTCAGTCCTGGGTCATCTCCTGTTTGGTATCTACTTCTCTGAAGTCCAGGCCAACATGAAGGGACTCTGGCTGACAAAGTTCGCAGATGATTGCAAGTTGGGAGCTATTATTAACTCCCCAAGTGATGTTGACATCCTACAGAAAGGCCTCACTGAGACCAACAACTGGTGTCAGAACCATGGCTTTAAGTTCAATGCCAAAAACTGTGTCATCATCCCCTTTGGGAAAAACCCGGTTCCTGTGAATTACCACATCGATTGTAGTCTAATGAACACAGAAGGCATTCTAAGAGATCTGGGAACACAGGTTGACAGCAACTTCTCTTTTGACCACCACATCACCACTGTGATCAGAAAGTCCTTCTATGTGGCACATCTCATTACTAAGGGTTTTGCATCCAGGACGAAAGAAGTTATTGTCTCCCTCTACTCTTCCCTCATTAGGCCATTCATTGAGTACAATGCCCCATTTGGCATGTACCTCACTAAGCACCTGCAACAACTGGAGAGGCCACAAAAGTACCTCACAAAGAGGATCGTAGGCCTTAAACATTTGTCCTATATGGACAGACAAAAAAAAACCCTCCAACTATTCTCTGTCTCATATCGCCTACTTAGAGGCAATCTCTGCTTGACTTACAAAGCCATGTCTGACCCAGCTCTGTTAGAAATGCTACATCTAAAGAAATCACAATCCCTCCGCACTACATGCTCCAGAGACCTCAACCTAATTACCACAGTCAACAGAACATGCTGGAGGAACAGGTTCATAACCGATAGATTGCCCATGCTATGGAATACACTTCCCATAGATGTCAAGCAGAGCATCTCACTGGCCCTCTTTAAGAGAAATCTTGATGAGTGGATGGGAAATAGAAAATTCACCCAGCCAGTGGGCTCTACTTGACACAGGCACTGGGAACTAAGGTTGGGTGGCACGATGCCAGGGGAATCCTATGGGCTAGGCTTGTAAAGGCTCCAGGGCTATTAGCCTAGTACACACCTATGAACCTATTATATAAAACAAATAAATGAAAAAAAAAATCAGTGACTGTGAATAGGAAGGGCTAGCTCCTAGGTTTAATAATAGCCAGAAAGGAAAAACACAGCATAATAATCATACCACTGCTTCACAAGCTGAAGTGGAATCGCAAAATCTGCAAAAAATGCACAACTGTGTCATTCAAACAGTGTGAAAGAGGAAACAAAGGCTAATAATTAAATAAGTCTACAGCAAAGTGCTACTTTCTCTACAGAAAAAATACAGTGATCTTAATATGAATCATGCTCTTTACATTTCAAAGTCATAGCAGAAAAATGCCCATGTACCACAAAATAACAAAGAAGCAGTGGAATTCAGCAAATACATTTTCTGTCAGTATTTGATGGTCTCCCATACAAACCTCTTGAGCTTCATTATCAAGATGTCTGGTTCCCAAACCTGTGCATCAGGGAATGCATTGAAACTTTTGGGGTAAATGCCACCATAATACATACAATCTGATCTAGGCTGCAGTACTTGTTAAGGTACAACTCCGGTAACTGACAACTCTTAAGGGTCTAAAATGCTTTAAAACTGTTTAGTGCACAGATTGGGAGGATTTAATATTCTATAGTAGAATTCAAGAGCTAAAAAAATTGATGACACATTGAGATATTTGCTACATTCTTGAATAATCTCAAATTTTTTTCTTTGACAAAAATGCACATTGGGAACTCTTGTGCATGTGGTGAATTTTGAATTCACCAAGGCCTTGGATACTATGTCTTAATGGAAGTTAACAGGAAAACTAGCACAGCTGGTTTATCGCTAAAAAGCAGCGTTATTCAAAATATTAAAAAAGATAAAATATGTGCCTGGGATAAGACTGAAATTGTTCAGTTGTGATCACTGTTGTACCCCAGTCATCAAATTGAAATAAATAATTAGTTAATTAAACTTTCTTCCACAGAGATTACTTTACAGATGACTGCATCATTATCAAACGGCCCTTTTGTCACTAGAACCATACATCTGAACTTGCTTCAGCAAATAAATCACAGAGAAGCGACAGATTTGTCATACACTGACTACTGACTACCCTTTTACCTGCAATAATCTTCCTCTCCATCTCTACCGAAGTGTCACACTATCTTCCCTTAAGAGGGAATTAGACAGTTGGGTGGGTGTTTGTAAATTCACCAGGTATGACTGTTCTATTACTCCTTGAAAAAGTAGGTAAGGTCTTAGGGTGGGTGCTTACAAGAAATAAATGGCCACATGGTCCGGTTACTTTGTGATTTCTATGATTCTAAAACAATCAGCAAACAACATTGTAATTACACACAGGCAGGTTAGCCAGAAAACCAGCAAGTGACCTTCCTTTCAGAGCATTTCACATACACCTGTAATATCTGCTACATAAGTATCTGCATCACTATACATTATGTCAACATCAGCACTTATCATCACCATTAACCCCATTTTCACATTTTTCTACATAGAGACAGGGTGTTGCATTAACCGTAGTTACTTCTTTCAATTCAGTATCACTGTCCTACCTTCTTCATCAGTTATGCCTGTTGCAGGTCTTCTCTCACTCAATCCATCTATCTCTTGACTGGATATTCTTGTTTCCTCTTGCCTTCTTGTCTCTTCCAAATTTTCTTCACCAAATCATCTTCTGCTTTCTTGCGCATGTGCATAACCCACAGAAATCTGTTGACCTTCTCTGCAGTTGAAGCTACTTTGGCTTCTGTCCTAATATCACAATTTAATTTGTCTCATAGTGTGCAGAAGTGTAGTGAGGGTAGGTCAAAGGGTGCAGACACCCTAGGCAAAAATTGTTAGGGGGGCATGATTGTCAAGTGCCAATTAGCCTTCAGTGAAAGTGCATTACCATTCACACCATTCAGAAATTATGCTGTGCCAGTATTGTATTTTGTGGCCATAGATGAAGCACTTTAGCAATCCGTGCATGGCCTAAATTGCAGCAGCTACATGATACAAATGTATGAAGTAGTTGGTTATATTTTAAAAGCTATTTTTCTATATATTTTTTTTCTTTTAGCTCCCCAACTTAAGGAGCATAAATATGGAAGAATAGACCAAGATTGTTCCTTAGATGAGGAGTGCCAACCTCGGGGATAGGGTAAAAGCATTTTTTTTATCCTCCTCAACTAAGTTGAGAGGACCCAGATCAGGGAATGGCACTGGACATCAGAAACTTTAGCTACCCCTCTGAAGGTATGCATCTTACCACCCATCTCAGGTTCCTCATCTTCAGTACCTCTAGCTTCCTCCACTGCTCTTTGTTCACTGTCCAGGATTCTGTGCCATGCAGAAGTACTAGTTGCACTACTGTTTTGTACACCTTACAATTCAGTTTCTTGCATTTTTCTGTCACACACCACCTTTGACACTCTGTGACAGTTGGCTGCAGAACCTCTGACTCTAGCTTTGATCTTCATATTCAGACTTCTGTCTCCTTAACCATCCCTCTCAGACACTTCAAGCTGTTAAGCTGTTAACCTGTTTCACTGTTTTCCTTTCTGTTCCAAGTGTTAGCTTCTGATTTTCCATTTGCTGCCATGACAACTGCCTTGCATGTACTCCGTTTCATCCCACGTGCCTTCAGATTTACATCCCAGTACGTTGTGAACTGTTTGTGAATGTAGACAATCATTAGTCTGAACAGCAATGGGCTCCGAGCTGAACCCTGATGCACTCGCACTCCCACTGAGAGCCCCTCTGTAAGTCTGAAAACTGTTTGTACTTGTCTTTGGACCCTTGTAAATACCCTGAATGTTTCTAAGACTTCAAACTATTACAGGACTGCCCAGATCAGCTATCTTGGGACCTGATCAAATTCTTTCTCCAAGTTAGGGATGAATGTCCGGTCGGGCTCTTTTCTCATCTCCAGCTTCTTCTTTACTATCTAACTGCAAGCAGTGGGTTGTTTGCATCCTGATCGGAATCCAAAATGTACATTTCCCATCTTACCACTCAGCTTATCCATCACCCTGTCCAGCACTCTCATGCAGTGTGACAGGACTTTGATACTTCTGTACCACCCACAGTTATGAATATCCCCTTTCTTCTTCTACACTGGCACAAAAATCTTTATTCTCCAGTCATGTGTGATGTGCCTGTCTTTCCCCCTACTGGAATGTGTACCTCACAAGCCATTTCTCTCTTTTCTCACCCATCTTAATCTTATCTGCCATGATGTCAGCTGTGCATGCTGTTTTCCCTGGTTTAATTTTCCTTATTATGCATTACTTATTCTAGGATGGGTTCTTCACATTCTTTCATTGTAGACTATTCACGAGGCAGTGCAGCCTATGTACTTTTTCTGCCATTGATATCCTTTTAACTGGCGATCAGATTGTTGGTGGCATCCCTTACGAATGGAGTCTGATGATTGGCTTCTGGTTTCTTTATCTAATTTCTGCACGTGGTAGGAGGTCCATCCTCCTCAATTAACAGAACTGTATCTCAATGTTATCCTTCTAGGTGGCCATCATGAAAATATATCTCTGATCATTGTGACTCTGAAGACCTAGCCTGAAATATCGCACCCAGCTTGTATCTTCTTGGAGAAGTATCCAGTGAAGCCCACATATCAGCACAAACATTGCCTAAGGATGTGTTACTGAAAAATCTCTGTGAGGTAGCAATAGCTCTAGTTAAGGATGTTGTAGGCACAGAGGGCAGCATTTTATATTTTTGTAACAGAACTTGATACAGTCAGTAAGGCATTTGGAGAAAGTAACTATTGTAATTTTGGATTCCCATTTGCTTTTATTACTAAATAAGAAAAATATTGTGATTTTTATTTTGTTTGATTTGGTTGAGTTCACATAAAATCTGAGATGTCTGTGGACATCTATGTAATGTTATAGATAACAATAATCATAATAATGATTCTATTTGTTAACCAGGTAGACACACTGGACATAACAGTTGCCTTTTATTTCCAAAAACATTTTTTATTAAATTTTGTTAATAAACATGAACATAAACTATTAAAAATAAACAATATAAAACATAACTATTTATACTATATACAAACATCCATGATAAACATTTGTTTTATCCAAGAAAGGTAATCAATATTTATCTAACAATCTCTCAATTTTTTTGGCAAGCTAGTCTTTTGTGTGTTACATTTGATAATCTCTGATAAATAGTTTGCATTTCTTTTTTACATGCAGATGTTGCTATTGAAATAAACTCAGTAAACATAAGATCTTGCTTATTTTTCCAGTTCAATGTAATTATTTTTGAGCAATAGCTAGAATTAACCAAAGAACAGGTAACTGATGTCTAGGAATTACACTTGGGGTAGGGACATTGAATAATATCATAGAGCTAGTAATTTGACAGTTCTCAGACCACAGGGGTTTTGTGAAATGTCTAAAATCACTCCAGTATTGTCTGAGTTCTACATTCGATGAACATATGAACCCAGTTGGCTTCAAGAATATCACCACACCTCCAGTATTTGCTTTCATTACTCTTGGTTATAAGGTCAATTCTGTGTGGAGTGTAAATGCTTCTATGAATAAATCTCCAGGTATATAGTCTCCAATATAAAGATGACGAAGTGTTTTTTTTATTGAATTTAATAACTGTTTCTTATTATCGTTAGATAAAGGTTCACCATTAATCTTTATGGAGTAATTCCAAAAAGTTTGGACAAAAGTAATCAAGTCTTCTCGTAGGATTTTATATACAGGTGATATGCTTAATTTATGTTCAATGTTCATTGAACTACACCATATGAATAGTTGTATCAATCTTGGTATAATATCAGTTTCCAGATTTATTGACATTCTCACTTTATTTTCAACAAACTGTCTTAAAGATTGAATACAGAGCCAATTATCTTGACAGACATTATATCTGGCTGAGAGAAAGTTCATTGGTTGTATGTTCTTATTGTCTATAAACTGGTACCAAACTTTAGATTATTCTCTTTAAGATTCCACATCTTATTGATATTGAAGGTATCTAGGCAATCTGGTGTATAAGCTATGGGAAATGTAATGAAAAAGGTGTTCTTTAGACTATAATTGTCGATTATATTTTTGAAAATATGAAATATTTGGTTTATACCATGTGAGAAGTGGCTACATTTCTTATTATATTAGCAATATTCACGGAGTATCCAACATATTTTGTTAATTCCAAAGGTTTCCTTAAACTGGGTTTCTGAGTTCTCAGAGGAAGTTATATGTATTTCATGTAGTTGTTTCCAGCTAGAGGTGCATATGGATGAAATCCAGTGTAGTATTATGTTAATAATAACAGATTTGGAATATAATTCTATGTTGGGAAAGCCAATCCCATTACTGTTCCAGGCTGTAACATGCCATTTATAGGCTATTCTTGGTTTCTTTGGGAACCATAGAAAAGTTAGTAATAGGGAATCTATTTGTTTAAAGAATTTCTTAGGAGGTAAAATCAATGACTGTATGTAAAATAAAATCTTGGGCAAAATGATTTTTATTAGTGTAAGTCTGTCTTCCATGGTGAAAAACATTTTGTTCCACTTTTTAGTCAAGTCACTGATTACAGCTACCAGTTTAGTGAAGTTAAATGTAATAGTCTCATTCCATTTATTCTTAATACTTATTCCTAGATAATCTATTTTATCGTTTTCCCAGATGAATGTATTATATTTTTACAAATTGCTATTTATTTTCTTATTGATTAAAAGTGTTTTGATTTTATTTTGATTAAAATTGAGCCCTGAGATTTTTCCAAATAGAGTTATGCCATTCATGATATGTTGTAAAGAGCCTTCTATGTCACTGGATGTTAGTAAAACATCGTCAGCAAAAAGCTGAACTTTTGGACAGTATCCCTCACTAACTTGAAATCCTTTGATATTTGGGTTATTTCTAATAAATGAAGCAAAAGGTTCTACTTACAAGGTGTTTGTGTGTGTTGTCAAAGGATCTTATGCACGCACTTTTTATTAAAGCTTCACTGTCCAACTTGTATCAGTTAAATAAATGAATTGAAAAAGTTAACAAATAATAGCAGTAGCAGGATTACAAACAGCACCAAGTAGCAGTACTTCACTGAAAAGAAAAGTAGCAGGAAATACACCAATCATCAACAGCAAAACAGAGCAAAAACGTGCTCACAACATACAGATTCAAACACTCTGAGAATACGCTTTTTTTAATTTACTCAAAAGTTCACTCCGGAGTCCAAATAAGGGTATGAGACCCAAGAAACAAGTTATAATAAAAGGAACAGTTCTGTAGAACTAAAACAAAACGTAACCACGGAAAAGGTTGAGAACTGTTGGATTTAATATTCCATTAAATCCAACAGTTCTCAACCTTTTCCGTGGTTACGTTTTGTTTAGTTCTACAGAACTGTTCCTTTTATTATAACTTGTTTCTTGGGTCTCATACCCTTATTTGGACTCCGGAGTGAACTTTTGAGTGGTTTTTGGTAACGTGTGTTCATTCTTTTCATCTCCTTGTCTGTTTTTTTTTAATTTAGACTGAGCAAGCTATTGCAAATATCACAAAAATAACTAAAGTCAATACAGAGTAATTAAAAGAATGTAAAAAGCAAGGTGAGAGAGTTTAAAGCCTAGTGACAGAAAGACTGAAAGTGAAAAACCTGCCTAAAATGACAAAACAATTAAAGTTCTGACCTGAATTTCAATCAGAATCTGGTAAATTAAACAAGTACAGTCACTTAGAAAAGAAGTTTAAATTGAAGATTTTTTTCTCATCATGTTGGTGGCAATCATGCATTGGAGGTTAGCATAATGGTTAAGGTGTTTACCTTACAGACAAAAGGCATGTGGTTTGATTCACATCTTTGGGAAGCATGGCCAGGCTTAAAAAATGCCTCCTGGGTCATTAGTCTAGTAATCACCTGTGAATATAGTTTTAAACAAATGTAACCTAGGGTCATTTCTCTGAGACTGAATATAAAGCAAAAGAAGTCCGGAGAGAAACCTTCCTAACTGAATGCTGTGAGTAAAATGGTATAGCTTAGGAAAATTTCAGATGCTGTTATGACTAAATGCCCATGGCTTTAGTTCTGTTAGATGATAAATATGGACCTTGTAATTGTGTGTTTGTGTGTATGTGTGTGTGTGTGTGTGTGTGTGTGTGTGTGTGTGTGTGTGTGTGTGTGTGTGTGTGTGTGTGTAGTGGAGCAGAAAGCTGTGGACTGTCAGAGGTTTCAGTAATAAGGGTAATCCAGTTTAGTGTATTTTGTCAACTATCATACTGTTTAAGAACAAGGTTAATTTATATGCTGATGACACAGAAAGTGGTGCAACAAACAAACAAAAAGTCCATAAATCTCTAGACAGAAAGAGGTGGGCAATTTTAACAAATGATATATGAATTTAATGCAAAAAACGCATCATTGTTCACTTTAAAGGGAAGAACCTACAGAAAACACACACTTTTGTTGGATAATGTTAAGTAGAAGATGTCTGGAAAAGGATTTGGGGATAATAATCATTCTTAAGCTGAATTATGTTCTGCTGTGTGAAACTGCATTGGTGAAGGCCAGTAGGATACTGATGTGCACAGCATGAATAATGCATTCCAATGATGTTAATGTCATCCTCCCACTGTACATGCACTGAGAAGGCATCATTTATGAATATTGTGTACATTTCTGTAGATCATACTGACAAAAGGAAATTAATCTAGCAGAAATCATACAGGACTGAGTTACAAACACTGTGATGGTATGGCGATGTTGGGATATGGGCCAAGTGTCATGTACACATTAGAAGAGAGAAGAACCAGGCAGATAATAACTGGACGAGCTGTACTGTTTAGGGACAAGTGAGAGGGGGTGGAACTAATAAAGAATGACAAAAGGGTAGAAAGTGACGTGGATGGCAACTGGAGGAGGTGATTTAAAGTTATACTTGAGGAAATGCTATTTTACAGAGAGAGAGAGTGGTAAGCCACAGGAGTGTACAGCCATAGGCTGTTACAGTGTTTGTTATCAGAGGTGTTCAAATCTGATTGGGAAAGAACAAAAAAGTGAGAGAAAATGTTAATAAGAAGTCGGCTGAGTCTGTCCTAGGAGAAACACTCTGATGAGCTTGTTATACTACTACTTTTTCCAACAGAGGTCATTATATTAATATATGAGATCAGTAATAGTTGTCTGTAACTTTCATTCTCTAACAAATGGAGATGGCATATGTATGTCAAAAGAATATCGATGCAGTTGTACAAGATAAATTAGCTACTCCACAGACAGACTTTCATTATTTATGCAACAAGCACAACTGTAAAAAGTGCTTATTTTTCAGTTACTCATTGTTCCACTGTTCATAGCTCATTTGACACAGTTGAATGCTGTTGTATGAATTCCAGTATGAGACACTTGGAATACACAGACTGTGTCTGAAGATACACTTTTTGTAAATCTGTGTGGCGTCAGAGGCAGTATATGTATAATCCAGTGGTATGGGGGCAGATCCCCAATGCTATGGGGTACAGTAGGGACAGCCCACCAAAAAACACTTTTTTAAAAAAAGAACTTTCTGCTGATCATGTACATATTGTGACTCGGACTACTGACAGTGAGTTGGTAAAGGTCAAGCAGTTAGTGTTTGATGGAGTAAAATAGATCCATACAGAAGCTTATTGTAGCTCTGGAAAATGAACAACAGCAAAATATAGGTTCATAGGTAGGTACTAGGCTATGGGCCCTAGGGCCTATATAAGCCTAGCCAAACGGTACCCTGGCTTTTGCCAACCAAGAAAATTATTTACCTGTGCCCCTGTCAAGCAGAGCCACAGAAGTGATCCCCGGGGTGAATTTCCATCTCCCATCCAATCAGCAAGATTTTTCTTGAAGAGTGCTAATGAGGAGCTTTGTTTGATATACATAGGTAGTTTGTTCATGAGTATGGGAAGTCGCTGGGACAGGAATCTATCCCTCCATCATGTTCTGTTTATTGTGATGATAAGGTTTAGGTCCCTAGAGCGTGTAGCTCGGAGGGATTGGGATTTCTTTACATGGAGCATGTGCAGCAGCTCTGGGTTTGACATAGCTTTATATGTTAGGCAGAGATCGCCTCTGAGTAGGTGATTTGCGACAGAGTAAAGCTGGAGATTTTTGAGACGGTCTGCGTAGGGCATCTGTTTGAGACCGGTAATCCTCTTTGTGAGGTATTTCTGTGGCCTTTCCAGTTCTTGTAGATGTCTTGTGAGGTACATACCAAAAGGGGCGTTGTACTCTACAATGGGTCTAATGATTGATGAGTAGAGGGGAACAATGACCTCTTTTTTCCGGGATGAGGAACCTTTTGTGATGAGGTGTGCCATGTAGAAGGAGTTCCTGACTACTGTGGCAATGTGATTATCAAAGGAGAGACTACTGTCCACCTGTGTCCCAAGGTCGCTTATCACACTTTCGGTGTTAAGTAGACTATCACCTATGTGGTAGTTTATAGGTACAGAGTTTTTACCAAAAGGGATGACAATGCACTTTTTGGCATTGAGATTAAGGCCATGGCTTTGACACCAGGCATCTGTCTCAGTGAGGCCCTTTTGTAGGGTGTCCACATCATTAGGAGTTTTGATTAATGCTCCTAGTTTGCAGTCATCTGCGAACTTTGTTAGCCAAAGACCTTCTGCGTTAGCCTGTACTTCAGAGAAGTAGATACCAAACAGGAGAGGACCTAGGACTGAACCCTGTGGTACTCCACTTGTCACTGATCTGAAGTTGGATTTAGAGTCTGCTACTTTCACAGAGTGGGTTCTGTCAGTGAGCCAGTTGGCAACCCATCTTGTGACATAGGGATTTATACCTAGTTTAGTGAGTTTGTCTATAATTCCAGAGTGGGAGATGGTGTTGAAAGCCTTGGCAAGATCTAGATAGGCTGTGTGAACCACTTTACCCTCATCTACAGCTTTGGTGACCTCTTCAAAGAAGTCTATCAGGTTTAGGAGACATGATCTGCCTTTTACGAACCCGAACTGGGTAGGGTCCAGAGATTGGAGATTACCAATGTCATTGTTTATAAGTTCCATGATGATACGCTCAATAGCCTTGCAGACCAGGCTCGTCAGGCTAATGGGGAGGTAGTTTCTGGGGTCTGTGGTGGCTCCCCCTTTGTGGAGTGGGATAACTGTTGCTGTGCGCCATTCAGTGGGCACAAAGCCTGAGGTGAGGCTATGATTGAACATGGTACTTAGGTGGGGTGCCAGTTCGTTCTGTAGTTCATGTAGAACGCAGCCTGGGATGTTGTCAGGTCCCATGGATGCTGTGTTCTTGGCTTTGGAGAGTGTGTTTTTGCCTGTGCAGCTATGCTTACAGATACTTTGCATTCTTCCGGTATAGAGATGGGCCCTTTAGGCGATGAGAGAGGGGTAAAGTTAGCACTGAACCTATCTGCCAGGATGTTGGCAATATCAGTTGGTTCTGTATATTTAGTGCCATTGTGCTGTAACTCAGAGCGGATCTGAGTGTTGCTATTGAGATTCTTGACATAGCTATAGAATGCTTTGTGGTTGTCTTTAGAATCAGTGGCGATTTTGTTTTCGTAACTAGCTTTGAAGGATTTTATGAGGGATCTCAGCTTCTTACTGAGGCTGACCACGGAGTTCCTCCAATCATGGGATTTTACTCTTTTTTGCAACAGTTTCTTTCTTCTGTTGTAGAGTTTGTTTATAGCAGGGGACCACCAGATTGGCTTTCTTTTTTTGGAGGATAGCATCTTGGTTTTGTTAGGGATTGCATGATCCGTGCACTCGTGTAAGTGCTTATAAAGTGCAATTGTATAGGATTCAGGAGTTGAATATTGAGGTGGTGTTTAAATATCATTACTACACCACCTCCTTTTTTGGACAATCTGCCTATGCGAAGGATGTTGTATTCTGGTGGAAGTATTTCCTCACTTTTGATGTGAGGTTTGAGCCAAGTTTTAGTTAGGAAGAGAATATTTGGGGAATATATGTTTATGTTGGCATGTAGTTCTTAGATTTTATTGCATATGCTTCTGATGTTTAGGGACATTATAAGTAGGTCTGTTGTTTCTTTGTTGGCTAGGAGTTGGGTTGTGAGGGAGTTGCTTGGAATAGGGTTTGTGGTTGGGTTCTCCCTAGAGGAGAAGGTTAACACCCGCACTACACCTCAAGCAACACATAGCCCTTCTAAACCCATACCACCAACACCCACGCATAGCAACATTAAATCCACATATGTGGAGGCCCTTAACTGTAACCTGCCCAAGCAACAAGGACCTCAGAAGCTGAAATGCAAACACCAATCACAACCAAAGTGTCACATAGCTCACAACACCAGTGTGCCACCCAGCAACAGCCCCTAAGGCAAGACAACATACCTAACACTTTAGTCATAGGTGACTCTATAGTCAGGCACACTGATGTACCACTCACCAGGCTGAATAAGGAGAAATTTACCGTCAGCTGCCTGTTGGGTGCCAGGATCCACCACATAACGCATGCATTCAAGTCACTCCACAACAAGTACAAATATGACTCTGTCATTGTCCATGTTGGAGTGAATGACTTGAGACATACCTCCCTGGACTACATGAAAAGAGACATGGAAGAGCTCTCGGATCATGTGGCCCTAGCAGGTATGACCCTAGCCCTGAGTAGCATCCTGCCTTCGCCCAGAGTGACACCACAATATAAGGACACAATTACTTCAACAATTGGCTAAGCTTCTGGTGTCATTCAAAGGGGATCCAGTATCTGTCTGCCTGGTGACATGATCGACAGACCATGATGCTTTGCCAGAGATGGTCTGCACCTGTCACCACTGGGTTTCAGGTTACTGGCTAAGGCTCTTGCCACCCCTATAGTGCCATTTTTAGGCAAAGTTAAAAGGACAAAACCACCACCATAACAGGTACAAGCATGCAAATTCTGAAGGTAATGCTACTCAATGCTAGAAGTCTAAACCTCAAAATGCACTCTCTCGAGGCACTCCTAAAAATGCAGAACATCGATATCTGTGCAGTAACTGAGACATGGTTCAAGGCTCCAGAGAGCACCCCTGCAATACCAGGCTACAACTCTTACCACACTTTTCAGCCACCAAACCAGGACCTAAACACTAAAGGTGGAGGAGTGTCCATATTCACCAAGGATATTCACACCACCAGGCTAGTTGCCCAACACAATGCATCTGAAATTCTCCAGGTGCAACTAACACTAGGTAAGACTGCAATTGTAGCTTATTACAGATCCCTCACCATGCTCCAAGATTCTCACTACACCTTCCTAAACATACTGGAAAATATTAAGATACAACCAAACACCCTAATACTGGGTGATTTCAACTACCTTGCCATTAACTGGGAAAACTACTCGTGTACCAACACCTTTGCCCAACGGTTCTTGGAATTCATAAATTCCAATGCCCTGGATCAACTAATTCATAGTCCCACCAGGGGCTCCAATATCCTAGACCTGGTCATTACCAACATGGCAAATCGATGCTCCACACCTATGATCACCCCCTCGTTGGTTAGGTCTGACCATAAGCTAATCACCCTTAACATCCACATCCCACCCCCACCCCCCAGTAAGGAAACCTCCATAAAAAAATCTCCAAAGCCAACGTCATGCTACTCAAGTCAGAAGTGACAAACTTCATGACACCCTTGTAGATAGGAACTGAAAGTTCGACTGCTGAATCCTACACTAAGGCACTGTACGAGCACATCCACTCATGCATGAATCGTGCCATCCCAAACAGAACCAGGATGCTCTCCTCCAAAAAAAGGAAGCCAATCTGGTGGTTCCCTGCCATAAACAAACATTACAACAAAAGGAAGAAACTGTTGCAGAAAAGAGGAAAATCCCAGGATGCAAAAAACTCCCTTACCAACCTCAATAAGAAGCCGGGATCCCTCATAAAATCCTCCAAAGCTAGTTATGAAAATAAAATTGCCAAAGATTCCAGAGACAACCACAAGACATTCTATAACTATGTCAAGAATCTAAATGGCAATGCTCAGATCTGCTCTGAGCTACAACAGAATGGCATTAAATATACTGATCTCAAGGATATTGCCAATATCCTGGCAGATCAATTCAGTGCCATCTTCACCCCCTTCTCACCCCCCTAAATGACCCATCTCAGTATTAGAACATTGCCAAATTCTGGTAATAATGGCAACACAGGTAAAAAACGCACTCTCCAAAGCTAAGAATACAGCATCCATGGGACCAGATGACATCCCGGGCTGTGTATTACATGAACTACAAAATGAACTGGCACCTCACCTAAGTGTCATGTTTAATTATAGCCTCACCTCAGGCTTTGTGCCCACTGGGTGGCGCACAGCTACAGTTATCCCACTCCACAAGGGGCGATCCACCTTGGATCCAGGGAACTACCGCCCATCGGTCTGACAAGCCTGATCTGCAAGGCCATGGAATGTATTATCATGGAACTTATAAACAAAGACAGTGGCAAGCTTCAAACACTGGACCCCACCCAGTTTGGGTTCGTAAAGGGCCAATCTTGTCTCCTGACCCTGATTGACTTCTTCGAATCAGTCTCCAGAGCCGTGGACGAGGATAAGGCGATCCACACAGCCTATCTGGACCTCGCCAAGGCCTTTGACACCATTCCCCACTCTGGAACCATAGATAAACTTACTAAGCTGGGCATTAATCCCTACATCACTCGATGGGTTACCAACTGGCTTACTGACAGAACCCACACTGTAAAAGTAGCCGATTCCAAATCCAGCTCCAGGCAAGTGACAAGTGTAGTATCTCAGGGTTCAGTCCTGGGACCACTCTTGTTTGGCATCTACTTCTCTGAAGTACAGGCCAACACTTAAGGACTCTGGCTAACAAAGTTCACAGATGACTGCAAACTGGGAGCCATTACTGAATCCCCAAATGATGTGGATACTCTACAAAAGGGCCTTACAGAAACAGATGCTTGTTGCCACAGCCATGGGCTCAAGCTCAATGCCAAGAAATGTATAGTTATCCCCACTGGGAAAAAACATGTACCCGTGAATTACCACATAGGTGGCAGTACACTAAACACTGAAAGTGTGATAAGAGACTTAGGGGCACAGGTAGACAGTGGTCTCATCTTCGATAACCACATCGCCACAACAGTCAGGAAATCCTTCTACATGGCACACCTCATCACTAAGGGCTTTTCATCCAGAAAAAAGGAGGTCATTGTCCCACTGTACTCATTCCTCATTAGACACATTATAGAATACAGTGCCCCATTTGGTATGTACCTCTCAAGACATCTGCAACAACTGGAAAGGCCACAGAAATACCTCACTAAAAGAATCACAGGCCTCATTAGAGGGTGGCCTAATGGTTAAGGTGTTTGCCTTACAAACACAAGGTGCAGGGTTTGAATCTCACAAGGGATAATTGGCTAGGCTTAAAATTGCTCGCAAGGGCAGTTAGCCTAGTACTAATCTATGATCCTATGATCCTATAAAGCAGATGCCCTACGCTGACCGCCTTAAAAAAAATCCAGCTATACTCTGTCGCATATTGTCTACTCAGAGGTGATCCCTGCTTAACATACAAGGCCATGTCAAATCCAGAGCTGTTTGACATGCTACACTTAAAGAAATCCCAATCCCTCAGAGCCACATGCTCCAGGGATCTAAACCTTGTCATCACAATAAGCAAAAACATGCTGGAGGGCTAGGTTTCTGACCCAGAGACTCCCCAGACTCTGGAATAGACTGCCCATGCATGTCAAGTAGAGCACCTCTTTGGCCCTCTTCAAAAGGAACCTTGACTGTTGGATGGGAGAAAGGAAATTCACCCCGGGGATCACGTCAGTCGCTCTGCTAGACAGAGGTCAAGGGAAATAAATAGTGTGGGAAGAAATAGCCAGGGAATTGTTATAGCTAGGCTTGTATAGGCCCTAGGGCTGATGGCCTAGTACCAACCTATGAACCTATGGATTTGGGAGGACCAGGGTTTGGATGGATGTCTCCAGCGAGGACTAGTTTATAGAGGGTGTTTAGGATATGTTTTATATACATAGTAAATTGCTTATGGTATCTTAGGGATATTTTATTTTTGAGTGTGTTAGGTGTTTGGTAATGGAGTGTGTGTATTGGGAGGATGTTTTTGGTGGCAGGGATTGTGTCGTTATAGTGTAAATGTTTGAGGGAGGGTGTTGAGAAAGTACAGTGGAAGTTGCTGGGACATATGACTGTGGAGCCTTGGTAGGATGTAATGTGAACTAGAACTACACAGGTTAGGATTGTTATTATATTAGGTAGTAGCAAGATTGTGTTGGATGTGGGGGGAGGGGGTGACTAGTGGTGTAGCCTAATTGGTGGTAATTAGGGGTGGGGTTAAGGCTAAGAATAAATGTAGAGGTACTGGGGGCGGGTGGCAATAGGGGGCAGGGAGGGGAACGAAGTGAGTGTAGTGAATGGAGCAGGCTAGAACCCTCTCAGACTAAAGATTGCAGGGTAAGTGTCTAAATAGCCCAATTGTTAGGAGTTATTAGAATATAGTAGGGAAAAACAATTATTGACCTGATTTCAGCTGTGTCCTTTCTGGGTAGATACATAGTTTGAAGCAGACAAAAAGTGGCAGTTTAAGTACCTTCTTGCCTCTATTTTACAAGTGGGCAATCCCAGTGTATCTACTGGGTTACCCTTTTTTCGCCTAGTGCTTTATCTTGGTTTACTTATAACTAAAAAGAAAAAGTTTTAACTGGGGAATGTATTTACAGCTGGTTGGGGTGGAGAGCAGCTGCTGTCCCTAGCCGTGGGTAGAGCCAGTTATTTCTGCTTTAGACCAGGTATTTTCTACCTGTCCATTTCTTTAGTAGGAGTATGTGCAGCAATATTTCTGTGCATACCTGTGCATTTCAAAGGTAGGAATAGTTATAGCAATCTTTCCATGTACACCTGTGTATTTCAATGGTAGGAATAAATGCAGCAATGTTTCCTTGCATACTTATGCATTTCAGTTTTAGGAATGTGTGCAGAATGAAGTGGAGCTATTTTTTCTTGTGCAGACTGCTGATGTAGGTACATTAAGTCATAATGTGTATGAATGGCAGTGTAGGCTTATATATGTGTGTGTGTCACTGTGTATGTGAGAGGAATCTGAAAGTATGTGGGTGGTCCATCACTGTGTGTGAATGGCTATTGCATGTGCGTGTGTGTGTCTGTGTTTCTTTAGAAGGGGGTAAATTATGTGTGGCAAATTGCACAGGATGGTAGGCACATCACTGAATAGTCTGTGCTGATCAGTGGAGCAGCTTTTTGAGTGTGTGTATGATTATGAATTGGTAAATGGCAGGGCAGTACTCTCTCAAATACATTATTGATGTCATGTGACTTGTGTCAATTCATCAATATTAAAAAAAAAATATGGATGCTCTGATTTAAACTGTGTTTCTTACATGACTCCAGTCAAAGCTGCCACTTCTATTCCCCATAATCAAGTTCACTCCTCCTTGAAATTAACAAGGACATGCTCAAGTTCTGCAAATATAAACCTTTTATGTTGTTAACACTTTGCTGAATGTTTATATAAAGCATTAATGTTATTATTTTTATTTC
>NC_056745.1:1225019678-1225167178 GCF_019279795.1 Protopterus annectens
TCTCACAGAACCCTGCCTTAAAAGCAGTCACACAAACTCCCTGTTAATAGCAGTGTGTATTCCTTAAGGGTGCAGTTATAGAGATCACCCTATGATCACTTACACAAACTAAGAATGCTGATCCAAACACTAGGTTCCCTGTACTGGCAGTGAGCACCTCACTGCCCCCAACAGTTTAGCAAATAACTATATGCCTTTGGACACTCCCACTCACCTCAGATTGGTGCAACCTCCCTAGTATAATTGCTACTGGAGCCCCCACCTCCCTCATATATGTGTCTTTGGTAATCAGCATGCCTTGGCTTCCTCTGTCACTTCTTCTCTGTACTTGGACAACACTGCCTCTGTGTAAGTGTGTGTCTCCCATAAGAAACTGGTTTCCCTGGATTGCCCCAGTATAGCTAATTATCTGGTACCTTCCCATTCCCTACCTGACTGACAGTTGTGCGACTACCCTGTCACCCATTCCAGCTGAGAGAAATGCCTCCATCATAGCAATCATGTGCGGCCAAAAGCCCTACTCCACCTCTGATGAGCATATACTTAACCACATCATATACAGACTGTCAGACACTGTCATCCTAGCTATCAACCTTTCATCTCCAAAATGCGGAGCACTACCTAACATAATGTGGAACAAATGGGCACAATGCAGAGCACTTACTAACAACTTCAACCAGGAAGCTTACAGGATTGTTATAATGTACTAGCTTCTTACCTCTCAACTGGCCAGATTTTTGGCTCCTATTTTTAGTCTGTTCCTCATTAAAATTTGTGGTTTTATCATTGAGGTTAGAATTCAATAAATAATGACAGACATTTGAAAAAGCTCTTATCCTAACAACTTTCTCATTTTATAAGAGTAATATTTCAAATCTGCCCCTATTTTGGGGGCTTTGTCCCCCCATTATTTTTGGCACAAAGTTGGAAGGTATGGCTAGCATAGACTTATAAAAAGTAATTTTGATAAATTTGGTATGTTTTGGCATTATTTACCATGAATACTAGTTAGAAATTCTAAAGATTAAATGTGTGACGGACCCTTTCATTGCGGAACAGAGTGGATTGCTAAGACTCAAAATATTCAATGTTCCTCATAATGAAGTACACTGCAGAAGTATGATCAGCATCTCCCTCACAGCTAGTGATTGCATTTTTAGTCCTTCACTGATTTAACCCCCCACCCTAAGTTCATGAGCCCACATCCAACATCCTACATCAAACCCACATGAGCCACACAGCATCATAGAAAATGATGACGCTTACATCACGTGGGATCACCCATTACCAACAGTTCAAAAGATAGATGCTAGAAAACCAGATATAGTGGTCCATGAAAAGAAGACAAAAGTAGCATTGATCATTGAAATCGCCACACCCAGTGACTACAGTTTGTTGTATACAGTGAAACAGAAATTCATAAAATGTCAGGATCTGCAGGCAGAAATGAGAGCAATGTGGAAGAAAGATACCCAGACAGTTCCAATAGTAGTAGGAGCAGCAGGTCTTATAAAAAAGCATCTACAGTCGTATTTAGATATGTTAACAGTCCATGTAACCTCATACGAATTGCAGATGGAGTCATTACTGAACACGTTGCAGGTGCTGCAAAGAGTACTTTTGGCTGACATCAATGATTGAAACAATACTAATTTTGTGAACTTTAATCATACTTTGACTTAGGAATGAGGTCCATTCCTGTCATGGTATTAGAAATCCAAAATATATGGAGAAATTAAAAAGGGAGAACCAATATCCACTGTGGTTTCCCTAATACAGCTGTAATGTGCTAGTCATCCAAGGTACATTATGCAACTTCTAGCAAGGTATGTAATTATTTCATATAAGAACCACACCTTCTTAACTATACATTATGATTTAAGAGTTAAATCACCTAGCAAGAAATATATCACAATGTTACTGTTAGCTGAAAATGTTGAAATTCTGCATGCGTAGCTTACTCAGACACCATTCATTGAGCCACTGTTATAGTGGGCCTGCTGGTCTTTTCCTGAATCTGAACCTGAATTTTTGGTTAAAATAATCCCCTACTTTTATGTATTCCTCCTACAGATAATATATCTCACTGCCTTTAAGTAAATTTGTCTTGCAGCTATGAAGTGTCATGTATATGGAATATTCAGAGGTGATGTCACATGTGTTATTAAAAGCACAGCATCTGTATCCTTGTGTGTGGGTGTGTAGGTGTGTGTGTGTGGGGGGGGGGGGTCAGCGAAGGATTAAAGCTATAAGGTATTAATGAGCTGCTTCCTGTAGTCCAGGATTTAATTCCCCCAACTTCCATTTATTTGCCTGCTGTGTGACTCCTGAGCAAATCACTTAACCTGACACTGCTCTGGGGCGACTGGGAGATTAGGCAAGGCTCTTCAACAGTCTCCTGGAACACATGGCAATAAATTCCTCTAAATGTTTATGTGATAGGTTTGAGATATGCTTGCCATGTGTCTATGCATTGTGTGTTTTGTTTGCTTATGTGGCAAAAAAAAAAAATCACTTTTGCATATCTCTCAACTGTCCACATTTTTGCAGAATGCCCAGATTTTTGCCTCACACTCTTGATCTGTTCCATGTAAAATTTGCAGTTTTCAGGCAAATTTCTGAGGATGGAAAACACTAGTTAATGACATACGTTTGAATTTCAGACTTCTTATCCTTAGGAAAATGCATGCTAATGCATAATCTGCTATTTTAGCAGCTTTCAAAGTTTCTAAGCACAATATGTAAAATCTGTCCCTGATTTTCGGTTTTTGTTCCCCTATTATTTTTGGTTTTGTCCAGATTTCCTGTACAGAGAGTTCGAGATGTATGCACTTTTGGATTTTATAGTGTGAATGCCAAAGCATGCCTCTGACAGTGGAATGTGTTGTAAGGTGGTTAAATATCAATGAATGAGATTGTCCACACGAGGTGTCCCCTTGGACTATGCCTTTAAAATCAGATTTGACCATGCTTTCTCAAATGAAGTTATCTAATATATTACCACAAAGTTATATGTATTGTAATGAAAATTGCAGAAGAAAAAAGGCAGCTTCTAACAGTTTTTAATTAAAGTTCACTGGTGCTACACATTATGGAGTTAGTCCACACTTATGGACAACTTCAACAAATACCACAACAAACACTGCTTATCACCATTACTACCACAACAAACACTGCTTATCACCATTACTACCACAACAAACACTGCTTATCACCATTACTACCACAAACTCTCACCTTTTTTGCTTTGTATGTAGCTGTTTACTTTGTGAAAATAACCTCACTTTGGTCTTAACGTTGCACAATCCATTTCACATTCAAAGAGGTTCTCATTTTGAAGCTAGTTAACTGCTTATCCATTCATTCATCTAATTATAAAAGGGGATGGATCAAATCAGACAGCCAGCTACTTGAAACAACAAACTCAATGGGCTGAGAGACTGTAAGTCATGATCTGACATGTATTTATGGTAAAAGTGTACACTATTAAAGCAGATGTCACAAAAGTGATAGCCATGTTTGTTAGGTACAAAGTGTGGATATTGTTAATCATCTCTCCACCACTCCTATGCATGTCTTCAAGATTTTATCACCACTCTTAGAATGTCATCAACTATTAAAATGTCATGACCAGTCATGTTAACTCAAGCTCACTCATAAAAAATCACATACCGTTTCACACAAAAATGTACTCAAAACACCTCCAAAACAATTTACCTGAATAAATCAACCCACGGAAATAAAAAGTAACAAAAATGGAGAGGAAAATAAAATAAATAAGGGAAGATCACACATCACAATCAGACAATGGGAAAACTGCATTACCTCCAAAATTGATCTGACTCTAAATATAAATGAGATCAAACTAACTAGAAACATAACAAAAAAATAAAAAAGTAAGATGCTGGAACAGTGTTCCTACTGCACTTTTAAAAAGTAATATCACAAAATTACCTGACACTATTAAAACGTTACCTCAGAAATTAAAATTGTGTAGGTAACTTACTATAATGGTATATACTTGAACAGATCACTATTGCAGGACTCCTTACTAGTGGGAATTAACCTCTAGTATATTCTTATGTCTGAGCTGTTTACAAAGCTTAGGTCCCGTCTCTGCACACTGCACATCTGTCCTTAGCACAATTGTATGTGCTAGTATAAGATGGAAGTACAGATGTGCAACAACTCGTAGCTTTTGTACCCTCCAAACTGGAGGCTGAAGCTAAGTGCTGTAAGTCAAGTCCTAGAAAGAGATTGTAGGAAGGAATGGTGTGTGTATTGCTACAGGGATGTACTGGAACATTTACCATTATGGTAAATTGCCTACACAATTCTGATATGTTCTTCACAAGATCAGTCGTGTAATACATCTTATAAGTTAAGACAAGGAGTTGCACTACAATCAAGAATCCTTTGTAAACCAGCTTAGGAAATTAATTTCTGGCAATGGAGAAAACATCTAGTTTATGTTTGACAAATGTGTGAAAAGAGGATCTAGTAGCAGCTTCTAAGATGGTCCTAGAGACAGCTCCTTTCAAGAATGCTCCTGAGGTAGCAAGAGCTCTGATCGAGTGTGATTTTACATGGTCTGGTAGTTTTTTGCTTTGGCTATGGTAACAGAAGGGAATAGAATGAGAAAGCCATCTAGAAATAGCTTGTTTAGAAACTAGCTGTCTTTTTTTCTTTTCATCATAAGCAACAAAAGAGTTGGTTTGTTTTGATTATAGGTTCATAGGATTATATGAAGTTACTAGGCTATTGGCCGTAAAGCCCTTATAAGCCTTGCCAAGAGTTTACCCCATGTTTAGACAAGTCAGCACCCAAAGCCCCTGTCTAGCAGGGAAATAATTGTTTACTTTCCTTTCCCTGTATTCAGACTCCATAGCTACTGCACATAAGGATGTGACTCTAACCACTTGGCTACATGGATGCTCCTAGATAAATACTAGGATAGCTGCTGTTGTCGGCCATTTGAAGCCAAGCTGTTATCCTGTTTGGTACTCCATTTAGCCCATCCCATTTGGTTAGTAATTGGCCTTACCCATCCTATGGTCGATAATTATATATTACTCCTAACAAGAATAATTGGAATCATACAATAGATAATTTGAGAGGAGCCATGCATGGGATAAAGTATTTAAGAGCTGCCTCTGTCCATTAGTAGTACAGGGGAGAATCCTGGGAAAATATTCTATTTGCCACCCATAGATCCAAGTTACTCTTGAATATTTGATGAGCTTGGTTTTATGTGGGTGGAGAGTCTGTTCAGAACAGTGGTGTCTTCTGGGAGATATACCTCTCCCTCCAAACCATTCTGATGATGTTGCAGAAGAGGTTCATATCTCTAGACCAAGTATTTCTGTTGCCATTTGACTTGCTGATGTGCAGTAAAAACATCAGTATTGGGTCGGAGGATACCTTGAATGCCAGACACAGCCCACTTCTTAGCAATCTGTAGGATACCAAGTATAGTAACAGGGTTTTGAGTCAATCCATGTATGACATATTGTTTATAGTTTATTTATTTTTATTGTTTATTTCTTTTTTTCACGTTTTGTTTATTGTTGTCTTGTATCTTTTTAGAAAGGTACCTCTTTGGATGTTGAAGTTGTTGCATGCATGTGGACAGATGCATGTCAAAGGGGGCATTATACTCAATAAATGGCCTAATGAAGGCTGAGTAAAGGGGGACAATGACATCCCTAGATCTAGACATAATCACTTTACTTGCTGTCAATTTAGAAGTATTTTCTTACAACAATAGACATATGCTGGTCAAAAGTTAGGCCACTGTCCAGATAAATTCCCAAATCCTGAAGAACTGGGTCACCTCTTAGGTGCATGTTTTCAATATGCGTCTATATCATGTTATTGAAATCTTACTACATCAAATCACTAAAGGTCGACCTCTAATGATCGATGTAGTAAAACATCGAATAACGCTTAAAAAACAAACAAAAATAAAAACTAATTGGCGTAGGCAGGGGGGCAAGCCCCCCTGCACCCCCCCACCCCCCTACTTAAATATTCCAAATCTGAGACCGCACTACATTGAGGTAAATGGAAATCTCCCCCCTACGGAGATTTCCGTTTACCTGCACAATGTTCTGTGCTTTCGATGTTGTGGTACCGACAATATCAGCTTCGATATTGTCGGCTTTCAACATCGTGAAGTAGATCCTTCAATATGGTAGTTCACTGGGGTAGATAAATTCCCAAAGGACATTTCGTTTCAGGCCATGATTTGGCACCAGTTATTTATTTGGGGAAATCTTCCTGGAGGATGGCAAAGTCATTTGAGGATTCAATGATTGCTCCAAGCTTGCAGTCATCTGCAAATTTAGCCAGCACCTTTTGTTATATTGGCTTTGACTTCAGAAAAGTCAATGCCAAATGGGAGAGGTCCCAGCATAGAGCTCTGGGGAACACCACTGGTGAGTGGCCTCTTTGTGGCTGTTACTTAGCCAATTTTGATTTCCTGCATCCTATCTGTGAGCCATTTGGCAATCCAGTGTGTAACACAGGGGTTTATTTCCAGTTTATTTAACTTTTCTACTATTTCTGAGTGGGGAATTGTGTCAAAAGCTTTGGCCAAGTTGAGGTATTTGAGGTATGCAGTGTGTACCATTTTGTCTTCATCCATTTCTTTGCTGATATTTTCAAAAAAGTCCACCAAGTTGAGTAAGCATGACCTGTCCTTCACAAATCCAAACTGAGACAGGTCCAGTGTTTGGAAGTTCTCCATGTCCTTATTGATTAGTTCCATGATAAGTCTGCCTATGGTTTTGCATATGAGACTAGGCAGCCTTATAGGTCTATATTGCCTGGGTCTGTGGGAATGACTGCAGCTCTTCTCCATTTGCTTGATACAAAACTTGTATGGAGGGAGGCTGAGACTGAACAGTGTTTTTAGGGGTGTGACTAAATTGTGATTCATTCAATTTAGGATCTATCCAGGGATATTGTCAGGACCCATCAATGCAGTATTTTAGCTTTTGATAGTAGTTTTAGGACTTAGTCTTGTGTGATAGTTGGAGTTGAGCCAGTTTCAAGTATATCTTGAGGGACATTCAGAGAGAGAGTGAGTCAGAGCTATATTTATCAGTCAGCAGGTTCACTGTATCTTCAGCCTCAGTGTAGATAGCATCATTCACAATCAGCTCAGCACATTGCAACACTGTGTTTTTAATATTACGAACATAACTGAAAAGGGCCTTGTAATTATCTTTGGCTTGGGTTGCTATTTTAGCCCCAAACTTGGCTTTAGTGGATTTTATTACGCTCTTGAGTGGTTTGTTTATTTTAGTGATGAGGCCTCTAACAATCTGGGGATTACTCTTCTTACTTTCAGTCAAAATTCTCTTCTTTTTGGACTTCCAAATGGCTGCACACTGAGTAACAGCTTGTTTCTAGCTCTCCCAGTGTGACAAAAAAAAACTCAGCAGAGAAGTCCAGTAGACTTGTGTTTATGGATACATTTCAGTAACTACCTAGTAAGCACTGCTTGGATGCCAGGAATAAAGAAATACAGAAGACCTGGAAAAATCAGCTACAAAAAAGTGAGGAAGAAACACTGACTGGGGAAAAGTTCTGCAACTGTTCAGCAAAAAGCAATGCAACCTTCAGACATGGCTTCCAATAACCTACAGGAAGAGATAAGACAACTGCATACATACCTGGTTAAAATAAACAAAACACTGGTAGAGTATTTCAACACAAACAACAAACGGCTGGGAATAAATGGAAGAAGCTTTAAGCAGATATTCAGATGAGATGATAAAGCTGCAATAATCAGAGGTCAAAATGAAGAAAAGGCTGGCTGAATATGAGACTTCTCAGGAAGAGATGTTTCAAAAATGATAAAATTAGAGGACAGAGCACATAGGGAAACCTGAGATTTTCAGCTGTACTATAGAAGCTGGAAGGAACAGACTGCATTAATTTTATGAAAGCACAAATAAGCAACCAGACTGGTATTCCACAGCAGGAGTTATTAGTTGAAAGGGCACGTAGTGTGTATGCTCCAAACCTAGCTATAAAAAGCAGCCTAGACCTCTAATAGTAAAGATGATATCCTACCAGCAGGAGGAGTTGGCTCTGACAGAACTGTGACAGAATGACAAAATACTAAAAGTAGGAGACAGGAGAGTGTTTGTGGAGAATGATTATTCATTGTACATGAGGCAAAAGAGAAGTAAATTTATTCCACTATTCAGGAAATGTAGAGATGCAAGTGTGAGATTCAAACTGCTGTATCCAGCTGTCTTTAAGGTATTCTTCCCTGGAGGAACTAAATCATTCTGGATGAAGTGCATGCTAAGGAGGAAATGCAGAAGCTTGTCCAACAAAAATTTAGCTGTGAAACAGAAGGAAATTCTGCTTCTTGTTCCTCTGGTAATAAAGGCCACAGAGACTGTACCTGCGAAATCTTTTCCAGTATTTCAAAGGAAAATGCTAGAGAAAAAGAAGGGAGCATGAGAGTTGACTAGAACAATCAAGAGTACATTGGAAATGAAGCAGAGACAGGATTTGGGTGATGCAGAAAACGGTACTAAAACCAATAACTTCATGTGGGATTACAATGCAATAATTATATTTGTGAAATATGCAAGAATAAGAAATTCTGAAAATATTGGACTTTTTCAAAATTTGTTGGATTTGTGGGGGACTCTAAAGTATATGCCCTAGGTCATGTCATTAATGTTTAGAAAAATGCTTTGGTGAGGAGGAAGAGGGGGTAGAAAGCAAACACTTTCTTTTCTTAATAGTACTGTATTTGAAGTGCATGCTGTTTTAAGTGTAATGGGGATTGTAAGCAGGTGTTATTGTTTTTTTTTCTTTTTCTCCCCTCTTCTCTTTCTTCTTGTACAGTTTTGAGAAATATAGACAATGCAATGAAAAAAAAGAGCCTGGTTAAAAGGCATGGCAAAATTAAAATTAATGTGCTGTTTTTCATTGCTGCATGACTGCATGGGACCTTAGACTGATTAGTTTTAAGACAGTGCAAGTAAATAAACAAGAATATTGAATATTACAAGGCTGTTTTTCTAGCAAATGCATGTATACTAAGTAGCAATTCTGCAGCTGGTCTTCAGCTCTCCATGGAAACAATCTGATACAGAGAAACTGGAGACAGTCTGGTGGAAGGGGATTGGCTGAGGGAAAAAAAGAACAGAAAAATTGTCTAAACATAATGATCTCTGAAAACAATAAGGGTTTTTCCCAGCTGTGAGAACCTTAAAGATAATACAAAACCGATTAGACTTGAAGTACTTGAAGTAAAGTTTTCTCATTTTTTTTTTAAATGCAATGGGGATACTAATATAAACAGGTGCTTTTGTTTTTTTTTTTTTTTCTCCCTTCTCACTTTTTCTTTGTTCAGTTTTAAGAAATGTAGGCACTGCAATGAAAAAAAGAGGAGGAGGAGGAAGACAGGGGGAAGAGGAAGAGCCTAGTTAAGAGATTATAAGAAAAGAAAAATCAGTGTGCTTTTTCCCATACTTGCATAGGGGAATGTCTGGTTTAAGACCCTAGGCATTATCCAGTAACAAGTTTATTACAAAGCATGTAAATGAAAAAGAATATTGAATATTATGTTTTTTTCCTGGTAAACAAGGTACCCTTGGCAGTTTTGTGTCTGGTTTGCATGTCACTAGAAGACAATTTGATAAAGAGAAATGGCTTGGAGAAAGTGTTTTCTGAAAGCAAGTGTTTTCTCAGCTGAAAGAGCTATAAAGATATACAAAATCAAATAGCACTTACTAATAGCACAGGCTGTACCATGCGTCTTAGCATGACTAACCTTTCTTTTTGGTTAACTCTAGCCTATTTGTGTGGTTATCAACTTAGAACTGTTGTTCTTATTAGGAAGCAAAATGTTAATATTTGAAGATATACATAGCTTGGTGTGTTATTATTAAGTTAATAGTAGTTTTTTTGGAGGGGTTAAACTGCTATAATGGAGGTTAAAAAAATTCTGGGAGAAATAATCAACTTTCAGCAAGGAATATTACTTATAGGTGGAGACTGGAATTTGGTCTGCAGCAGTGAAGATGTGTCAGGGGCTAGAAGGGAAGATATAACAAAGGAGGGTAGATTTTTGAAGAAATTTATGAAAACATTTGGCATGGAAGATGTGAATTCAGTACTAGGAGTTCAGAGTGAATTTACATATTATTCACCAAGAAACAAAAAGCTGGGATAGGCTAGATAGATTTTATATCTCACAGGAACATGTGCATTTAATTGAATGGTCTTGAAATGCACCCAATAATTATTTCAGATCATGTGCCAATAATAACTAAAATAAAAATGCAAGGTAATAAAATAAAAATGAGACACTGGCGCTTTCCCACCTATCAGTTGATAAGAGAGGAATTTAAGAAATGGGTTTTGGAATTAAATCTTTCATACTCTGTATTGTGCTGAAACTGTAATGCAGTACTAGACCTGTTGCACTATTAATTTTTAAGTGGCTCTGCATAACATTTCAAGTATTCTCCATGGTGTCATCTAATGTTACCTCTAACTTTGTTCTTTTTCAGCTTCCCTAATTTTACAGACAGATCCCTTGCCCTCATAGGTTCATAGGTTGATACTAGGCTATATGCCCTAGGGCATTTATCAGCCTAGCCAGAGTATATTTGGCTTATGCCACCCCCTAAAAAATGGGTTTTACTGTGCCCTATTTTTGGTTACTTTATTGAGCCTCTGTCTAGCAGTGACACAGAAGTGATCCCCGGAGTGAACTTACGATCTCCCATCCACTCGTCAAGATTTCTCTTGAAAAGAGTCAGTGAGGGGCTCTGCCTGATATGGACTTGGATTCTATTCCAGAGTACTGGGAGCCTCTGGGTCAAGAATCTGTCTCTCCAGCATGTCCTATTAATTTCTGTGTTGAGATTCAAATCACTTGAGCGTGTAGCTCTAGTGGATTTGGATTTTTTGAGGTGGAGCATGTCCATTAATTCTGGGTTGGACATGGCTTTATAAGTCAGGCACAGATCACCTCTAAGTAGGCAGTATGCAACTGAGTAGAGCTGGAGTTTCTTTAACCTAGCAGCATAGGTCATCTGTTTGAGACCCTTGATCCTCTTGGTGAGGTACTTTTGTGGTCTCTCCAGTTGCTGCTGGTGACGGGTAAGGTACATTCCAAACGGGGCATTGTATTCAATTATGAGCCTGATGAGGGATGAGTAAAGGGGCACAATGACCTCCTTGGATCTAAATGTGAACCCTTTCATGATGAGGTGGGCTATATGGAAGGTCTTTCTAACCACTTTGGCAATGTGGTTGTCAAAGGAGAGATTACTATCAACTTGGATTCCTAGGTCCCTAATTACTTCCTCCATACTTAATGGATTTCCGCCTATATGGTAGTTTGTGGGCACTTTGTTTTTCCCAAAGGGTATGACTATACACTTCTTGGCGTTTAGTTTCAGGCCATGGCTTTGGCACCAGTTGTCTGTCTTTGTGAGACCCTTTTGGAGGATGCCTGTGTCAGCTGGACAGTCAATTATGGCACCCACTTTGCAGTCATCTGTGAACTTGGCCAGCCATAGTCCTCCCGTGTTGGCTTGTACCTCTGAAAAGTATATACCGAACAAGAGCGGTCCCAGGACTAAGCCTTGTGGGATGCCACTTGTAACAGATTTAGAGTCTGACATAGCTCCCGCAATTCTGACTATGTGGGTTCTGTCCTTGAGCCAGTTTGCAACCCATCTTATGACATAGGGGTTGATATTTAGGCTGGAGAGCTTATCTATGATGCCAGAGTGGGGTATGGTGTCAAAGGCTTTTGCGAGGTTCAGATAGGCAGTGTGGACCACCTTTCCTTCATTTATGGCTTTGATGACTGTTTCGAAGAAGTCTACCAGGTTCAGGAAGCAGGATCTGCCTTTGACAAAGCCAAATTGTGTAGGATCTAGCATCTGTAGTTCCCCATTGTCTTTGTTTATGAGTCCCATGATGATCCGCTCCATGGCCTTGCAGACTAGGCTAGTCAGGCTTATGGGGCGATAGTTCCCAGGGTCCGTTGAGGCTCCACCGTTGTGGAGTGGGACCACTGTTGCTGTACGCCATTCCTTGGGTACATAACCTGTAGAAAGGCTGAGATTGGTCAGTAGCCTAATATGAGGTTTTAGCTCCTCTTGGAGCTCCTGTAGAACGCAGCCCGGGACACTGTCCGGTCCCATTGATGCTGTGTTTTTTGCTTTGTTGAGGGTGGCTCCTACCTGAGCATCTGTGATGACAGGGAGACGACTCTCTGCTGGGATAGATAATTGCTCCTTTGGGGGGGAAGGGGGGGGATTTGCACTGAACCTGTCTGCCAAGATGTTGGCAATGTCTGTGGGTTAAGTGTATTTTTTGTCATTTTGGACTAACTCCAAGCATATCTGGGAGTTGCCACCCAGGTTTCTAACATAACTAAAGAAAGCCTTGTGGTTATCATTAGTGTCTTGTGCAATTTTTCTCTTGAAGCTGGCCTTGGAAGATTTTATGAGGGACCGTAGTTTTTTGCTGGTACTGATCAGTGATGCCTTCTTATTGAGGGATTTTGCTCTATCCTGCAGTAGCTTTCTCCTTTTGTTGTATAGTTTATTTATGGCCTTGGTCCACCAGACAGGACATCTGCCTTTGGAGGATTGGGTCTTGGTTTTATTTGGGATTGCATGATCCATGCATTCCTGAAGATGTCCATAGAATGCATTTATATAGGACTCTGCTGTTTGGGCCGTAGTTTCCACTGGCCCGGGGGCCTTGAGTGATTTCACCTTGGTTTTGAGGAGTGTGAAATTAGCCTTGGAAAAGTTTTTTACTGTGGTTTTTTGGGGTGGTGGTGGGGTCAGGATGTGGATGTCCAGTGAGACTAATTTGTGGTCTGATCTTACCAGTGAGGGGTGTACCTCTGGTGTAGAGCACAGTGCCCCCATGTTTGTGATGACCAGGTCAAGTATGTTTACATCTCTTGTAGGTATGGTGACCAGTTGTTCCATAACATTTGAGTTTATAAATTCCAAGAACCTCTGGGCTAGGCTGTTAGGGCTTGAGTAGTGTTCCCAGTCTGTGCTTGGGTAGTTGAAGTCCCCCAATATAAAGGTATTTTTAGAGACATTTATGTTCTCCAATATTCTCAGGAAAGCCATGTGAGGTTCGAGAGTCTGGGATGGTGGGCTGTAGCAGGCTATAAACTAAAATGCAGTTTTGCCTACTGTTAGTTGCACATGGATGGTTTCTGGTGCTTCATGCAGTGCCACTAACCTGGAGGTGTGGGTATCCTTGATGGATATGGATACTCCCCCTCCTTTTGTGGTTCGGTCTGAGTTTTGGGGCTGAAAAGCATGGTATGAGGTATAACCTGGTAGTGCTGGGTTGCTCTCGGGAGCCTTGAACCAGGTCTCTGTTACTGCACAGACATCGATTTTCTCCATGCTGAGGAGAGCCTCGAGTGCTTGCATTTTGAGGTTTAGACTTCTGGCGTTGAGTAGCAATACCCTTAGTTTGTTTTTCCTTGTGTTGTCTATGGAGGTGGGTTTGTCTTTTGAGCTTTGCCTAAAAAAGGCACTATGGGGGTGGCAAGAGCCTTTACCAGTATCCGAAAGCCCAGAGGTGACAGGTGCAAGCCATCCCTAGTGAAGCAGGGTGGCTTGTCGAGCATGTCATCCCAGGCTGACAGACACTGGATCCCCTTTGAATGACACCAGAACTTTAGCCGATTGTTAAAATTGATCATTTTGTCTTCATACTGTGGCATCATTTTTGGTGAGGGTAAGATGCTACTCAAGGTCAGGGTCATACCTGTCTGGGCTACATGATCTGAGAGATCCTCTATGTCTCTTTTCATGTAGTCCAGGGAGGTACAGCTCAGGTCATTCACACCAGCATGGATGATGACAGAGTCATATTTGTACTTGCTATGGAGTGACCTGAGTGCTTGTGTTATGTGGTGGATCCTGGCACCTGACAGGCAGCTCACCGTGACCTTCTCCTTGTTCAGCCTGGTAAGTGGGACGTCAGTGTGCCTGACGATAGAGTCACCTATTACAAGTGTATCAGGTGTGTTCAGGTGTGTTGTTTGTCCTTAAGGGCTGTGACTGTTTGGCACACTGATTTTGTGAAGTATGTGTTTCATTTTTTTTATTGTGCAGTAGAGGTTGCTTGGATGTCTGCTTTGGAGGTCTCTGCTGTTTAGGCAGATTTGTATTTAGTGCTTCTGAGTATGTTTTAGTGTGTTTATGTGTTTGATTTGATGATGTGGTAGGTCTATGTGTGACTGGATTTGTGGTGTGTATGGTTACCTTCTCCCCCTGACTGGCTGCGCCAGTATTGCATTGAGAGAGCTTAGCCTCCAGTTTGGCTGTATGGTTGCATCTCTCACATATATTAGTATTTGTTGGGAGGAGGAGACGGTTGTCTGTGTACATGAGGCAGTTGTAACATTGCCTCAGGATTCCCAGATTCACCAGCTGGACTGGAGAGGAGACTGGCAACTGACCTTTGGACATGCCAGTATAGTATAAGTAACTTCTTTAAGGTTGGCAAAAAGGACCAATAGGGGAACGAGTATTCCTAGGGAGTATATGAGGATGTAGTGCTGTTAGTTTTTTTAGTGCTAACTTATATAATTGCTTGTAGGAACAGTGCTAGGTTATAGGTTTAGAATAATGTCTTTACTTGAGAGAATAGATCAGGTCTAAGGGAAAAAGTGAAGAGCAGACTTTGTGGAGCTGAGAATGGTTTAAGCCTGGCTAAGCGGCGCAGCCCGATGCTGCGCTATGTGCAAAATCGCGCAAAGCCACACCAAAGCGGGTTTTTATGGCATACCTCTCATCTGTCCATATTTTTGCAGAAATTCCAGATTTTAGTCTCGTTTTGTTCTGTTCTTTATACATTTTTGGCATGCCATTGAGGATAGCAGTTTGCTAATAATGACCAGTATTTGAGATTTAGACTTCATAACTTCAGTAAAATACATGCTAATGCAAAAATGTTATTCTAGCAACTTTTAAGTTTATAGCAAGAATAATAAAAATACATCCCTGATTGTGATGTTTTTGTGCCCCATTATTACTGCAGAAGCATGTTTATAGACATTCTGTCCTCTTCCTCATAACTCAGTCCTTGAGTAATGAAAAAAAAAACTTGCTACACTAAAGCATAAGGAAGTATAGTGGATTAATACTGATTTTTTGTGCAAAGGGTGTAGTAGTTGAATACCCCCCTTTCTACTTGAATATTTTTCCTTGTTTTATTTATTTCACACTATACCTGGTATCAAGTGGTGGCTGTGAGGACTCTGTGGGTGGGTGCAAGGTCTGAATCTTATTTATTGTCTTTAAGTCATGCTATCTAGAGTATCCTAGTGCCAAGCTGTCCCCCTGACCCACATCGTCTTTCTTTTTTTTATTAATACATGCCTTTAAGTTACTGTAATTAGAGTATCCCTGGCATCTAGTGTTCCCCCTATGCTAAGTGCTGTTAAGGTACAATGTGTAAGTGTTATTCCATGTACCTAGTGTTGCCAACAAACCTTAATTGTTGTTAGGGCATGATGTTTAGTATTATACCTGGTGTCTAGTGTGTCCCCCAACCCACATCTTGTTTATGTTAAAAAGTTATCCTTGGGGGCTAGTGTTTCTCCTAACCGAATGTTACAGGATTTGCTCATTAGTCTAGGGGAAGGTGGAGGTATGACAGCCCCACAAACCACCTACACACATGCACACCCATTCTTGTATTCATACAGACACACAACCCCCCACACTACTTCACTGATGGACATTCACGCACAAGCACACATACACACACATTTACACACATACACCCCCCCTACCCTATCCCCTAAGTAAACCTCCCAGGCAGACACATACTTACACATAGACTCACACATGCAGACCAGCGACTACACACATGCACACATACTTCCAACACTACCTGCCCACTAAACACCCCAGCACTTACCAATGAGTGAACATGAGCTTTTGTCCTTGTTCATTAAAATGAGCAGCCATGTTAATTTATGTAGCTGCTTGGCTCCATAAATGCCTTATCGCAGGCATTTTCAGGTAAAAGCACATGGGTAATTAGCATGTGCCTCTCCCCTGGAGTGCCTCATTAGCATTGAACACGGCCACAGAGACAGCCCTCCATATTGCTGCATGTCATTATGGTAAAGGATCATGGTAAGGTTGTCTCTGAATACAAAAGAACTGTAACATTTCTGAATTAGCCCCATTGATTACAAAGGAAACAAAAAAAAAAATAAAAATAAAAAAACAAAGTCCAAGAGGGAAATGGTGAACAGCAGAAACACAAAAAAACTCAAACAATTACAGACAAAAGTCATAACTAGAGGCAAAATTCTAAGTGTGTTTGATCTAGTCTGTGAGTGGGATGGTGTTCCTTGAGGATAGTGATTTGGATACCACCTTGCCATTACATTCAGGTTCTGGAGATTTGTGTTCAACCTTGAGTGGTTTAAGAAGTTGCCTAGATGGACTGCAGTCATCCATTTCATTATTTTCTGGCCATTTGAGTCAACTGCACAATTTTTTGCAGCCATGAACATCCCCTGGAATTTGAGAGAAGCCATTTGTGATTCTTTTGCCTGCTACTTCTGTGGAACAAGCGGACACTTATAATACTACTGATTTCACTTTGGGATTGGATTGTTTTTTTGTTAAGCTTACCAAATTCACTTGATCAATCTGGTCTCCATACTACTCCTACTGGTTCTGATTTTGAAATGCACAACATTTAGTAAAAGATTTTGGTAAAAACTATCTAAATACCAAAGTCTGATGCATGAAAATTTTTACTTTAAGGAGTGTATCACGTTATGGATCGTCCCTAAATATTTGAGGGTTTTCAAGTTAATGATCTGTTTTATGCCAGATCTGTTGATTTTTTTTCAAGAGGATGGGGTTGGAGTTTCTTCAAATGCTGATGGAAAATAATTAATAATAAAACAATATTCAGCAGCTCAACACTGAGCTAAGACATTTGGATCAACTTATTTCTAAACATCTGCATGCTAATAATGTGAGATCACAACTAGATAGTCTTCTTACTAATTTACATAGAAGAGCACTTACCATTGTGCAGTGCAAGAAAAAGAAGATAGTTAGAGACTAACTGGTGTATAGGGAATGCTCTGCCTTTCTTCTTCCCATTTCTCATAAAAAGAATTACGTGCCAAACAACTATGATGAAACTTCTGCTAGCGTCTCATAGACTGCTTGTGGATTCCCTCAGTTGGTTCCTTCTGGTGGAGTTTTTTTATCTAAAGAACCTCTGAGGAGGTCAGAAAGGACTGCCAATCAGTCCAACTTGGGCTCCTAGTCTCCAAAGGTAGTGCAACGGGATCAGCATTTGCCATTTGAGAAGGGCAGTCATTCAAACAAGGGACAGGAGAGACAGTGGAGACAGGGCAAGTAGTTTCTTCTATTAAGGATGCTTTGGTATCACATTACGTGTGCATTGCAGATAATATTTCAATATTACTAAAGAAAATTTTAATGATGTGCAAATTAATTTACTTAAAAACAGACATTCTTTTATTCCTTGTAGTGCAGCAAACATTTCTCATACTCTTGTTAACTTGAGACTCTTGTAGAAAATTAAATTCACAATATTTATTTCATGACATGAAAAGATTGAATGTAACATCTTTAAAAAGACCAAGTACTTTCAATCCGCCACATTAATCTACCATCTCAGCTATTCAGAACCAGTGTGAAAGGTACATTGTTAATATAATTAACAACAAACCTCAGCATAGATTTTTCAATTTAGATGAAAAAACATTTTTGCACAAACTTGAAAAAACAACAGATAAAAGCTGATAAAAGCCCTAAGCTTGTCATTATGTACCAGAATGATTATACTACCGAAATGTCTAAGATGGTGAATAATATTTCTGAATACAAAAAAGTTACTTTACGTGACATTTACGGCACATATAAATATATTTATATTGTTTTGATGGACTTAGTTAATGAGAGTAGTACCTTTGACTGTTTTTAGTTTATGTATGTTGAATCTCCTAGACTGGCTATTTTGTATGGCATTCCCAAATTAAACATCAAAGTGTTTCCTGTGCCTTTTAGGCCTATTGTTACAGATTCGGGGAGTGTTACAGAAGGGATTTCCCTTTTCTTGGATCATGTATTAAATTCCATAGTTCAATAAATAGTTATGTTAAAGATTCCTGGGACTTTCTTAATACTTTAAGGAAATTTAATGTGAGCCTGAGCCATGCCACCTTTTTTCTTTAGATGTTAAATCTTTATATACTAATATCCCTGCAGATCAAGGAGTTGAGTTTTTAAGATTGTTTCTAGCTAAGTATACTGATTTTTCCAGTTTTCTTATTAGCACTTGTTGTTTGTTAATGAAGGTTATGCTAGAAAACAACTTTTTCTATTTCAATGGGCAATACTATCAGCAGTTAAAAGGTGTTGCTATGGGTGTTACTGTTTCTCACTCCTTTGCTGACCTAGTTATGGGATGGTGAGAATGCCCAATTTTAAGTAATTTTTCTTTTTATAAACATGTATTGTTTTATAGAAGATTTATTGATGGTTTAATTTTTATTACTGATGGTTCTTCTGAAGACATTAGTATTTTTGTGAATGAGTTGAATGACAGTACAGACTTTTTTTTTTTTTTTTTTTTTTTTTTTAACTTTTGATAATTTAGGTTCCAGTGTGTCATATTTGAACATAATAGTCAGTTGGGACTTTGTTCATAAGTTTTCTAGTCAGATTTATAGGAAACTTTGTTTCACTAATAATTATTTATATTTTATACTAGGGCACATGCTACGTTTATGAAGAAGAACATTCCCTGACGTCAGATGATTAGATTGTCCAGGCTCACTACAGATGACATTTTTAGAAGGGATTTTAAGCAGGTTGAGTTATTTTTAGACAGAGATTACTGTTTAGGAGATTTACAGTGTATTGTTGATGGAATGATTTCTAAGAGGAAGGAATTCTTTCCTCCCATTTTAACTACAGGCTTTCTTTAATAAGTCCATTAATGAGAACATTAGTTATCAAAACACCTTCACTTTGCAGATGACAGTGGATAATTTTTCTATTTTAAAAAGTTATTTATGATAATTGGACATTTTTTATGAGTAACCCTGATGTTTATACTAGTGTTGGTTCTGGCCCTAATTTTGTCTACAAGAGATCGAAAACTATTAACCAGTATGTGGAAAATAAAAACACTTACGCATCTATATAAATATGGTTTTTGCAGTATTTGCTGTTTTATTTTTGGAGGGTCCTAATCTTTATTTTGCACATTTAAATCAAGCTTTTAGAATTAATGGCTATTTTAACTGCAATGCTACAGGTTTAGTATATATCGCTGTTTGCTCTTTTTGTGATACATTTCATGTTGGCATGACTACACAAACATTTTCCAAAAGAATTAAGGAACACTTGTATGTAACAAGGACTCATGACAAGAATAATGCTTTGTTTAGACAGTATTGTTTGTAACACTTTTTTAAAAATATATATTTTTTCTGTTTTAGAGTGTGTTCCTTTAGATTTAATGGGAGGCTGTTATAAAAAAAAAAAACTTTTGGAAAGAAAAGAAACTTTATGGCAAATCAAATTACAGGCAGATCAACCACCAGGTTTAAATTATAGTATTAATATTAATTGTCTTTTATCTTAGTTATTCTGTTCTTTAATTTAATTTAATTTAATTTATTTATTTATTGGGTAATGGATTTATTAGTATTATGTTTTTGGTTTGTTGTGTGGAGTTAAATGGAAGAAATGTTGTTATTTTATTCTGAAGAAGTTCTGCTAAGGTTGAAAGCGCTTAATGGATTAAAAGAATTTTGCCTCTAGTTATGCCTTTGAATTGTGATTTTTTTAGATTTGCTTTTGTAAAAAAGTACAATTGTATGAAGTTAAATAATTTTAAGATATAAAATACAACCACAAAATAGTGAAATTACTTCACAGCTCTGAATCATCTACTCAGAGGCGATCTCTGCTTAACATACAAGGCCATGTCAAACCCAGAGCTGTTGGATATGCTACACTTAAAGAAATCCCAATCCCTCAGAGCTACACGCTCCAGGGATCTAAACCTTGTCATCACAATAAACAAAACATGCTGGAGGGATAGGTTCCTGACCCAGAGACTCCCCAGACTCTGGAATAGATTGCCCATACATGTCAAGCAGAGTGCCTCTTTGGACCTCTTCAAGAGGAACCTTGACAATTGGATGGGAGAAAGGAAATTCACCCCAGGGATCACGTCAGTCGCCCTGCTAGACAGGGGTCCAGGAAAGTAAATAATGTGGGAAGAAATAGCCAGGGAATTGCTATGGCTAGGCTTGTATAGGCCCTAGGGCTGACAGCCTAGTACCAACCTATGAACCTATGAACCTGTCTTGGCTGGAATGTCGTCAGTAAAGTGACAGAGCCATAGAAAGCACGGTTAATCATAAAAGAAATTAGTGCGCATTTAAATATTCTTAAGGTGCATAATATATTATTCCATATATGACTTTACAAATATCCACAAAAGTTCATATTAAATATACCCGACTGACTATCAGTGTAAGTGACTTACTTCAGTTTAAGGCCTATTTATAAACAGGCTTAAACAGAGGGTCAGATTCCAATAGAACTGCTCTCAGTGCAGGTAGTCACATTACCGCAGTATGTCTCTTTTATATGGAAACAATAGCACTTATTGATAAATTGTTAGTTAAATATTTTACATTTTCCATCATTCTGGTTTGTAATATGCTTATAGTTTTACCTACATGCCATTTATTGGTTGATCAGGTTCATTTCATGGCAAACACTGCATTTTTGTAAAACACTCATATCTTTTAGATAGCTTGCATACTTCATCATCAATACTGTATTGTTGGATATCATATTATATAGAAATTTAAAAAATCCAGCAACAATGACAACGTTATATACCACAAATCTTAGGTTTCTTCACAGGTTTAATTTTTTTACTACAGGCTACCATGAACTGTAAATTCCAAACATTACTATATGGAAAATTTGCTTTGTTTGTTAGAATTTGCTGTAGAATTTGCTGTAACATAGCATCACCCTGCAATAACTTCCAGTTTTTCAAGAGAAAATTGGCTATGACAGGAGATAAAGTGCTGCACTCAGATGCAGATTAAATAATATAATTCTGATCCTGAGTAAGTGTCCTACTAATGTAGCCTGACAACAACTCCTTCCCTCCAAACATCTTCTAGATCCTTTCTCAGCACGTTACTGAATAAGTCTGCATTGTAACCCTCATCAAGAAATAAATTAAACATCTGGTCTTGAATAACTTGAAAATCTCCATCTGTAAAGGTGCTGCATCTAACCCGAGCAGGTTCACACAGGGAAATGCAAAGATCAAATGAGGAGCATGTTGGATGCTGGACTCCCTTACAAGGCATTAACTCACGAAAGAGTGATCACAAGTGAACAAAACCCAGGGAATGCAAATAACATTCCACAACCTAAAAGGAGAATTAAAAGTCATTTCTGCAAGGGGCAAGCCCCTCCTGCACCAACATATCCCTGATACTTATATATACTCACTACAGTGTCACACACAGTCATGGGGAAAGTGGCACATCCCCAGTAGATTAGCAAGTTTATGTTCTGGGGAAATGCCTTACTGTCGCACAATGGTAATGATTCACGTTAGTGCTAATCACTATTGTTTCACAAACAAGCATGGCTTCTGGCTGTGTTCTAGAAGCAAATTATTGGTACATGTAAATCTGAAATACCATATGCTGTTAACTGCCCTGCCATAGAAAAATGTACCGATATTGTAAAGGGTAAACATTTTAAAGAAGTGTTGAAAATCTTATTGCATTCACAAGTAATACTACATTGTGTATATATCAGTCACAGTGAAAGATATAAGTGAAACAAATGTATATGGATAAATACAGACATTTCAAAATTAATCATAAATAAATTGGTGTAGCTTGGTGCAAAAGAAGCATCCATGCCTTTAGTAACTTTCTGAAGAAAATGTAAACATCAAATGAAAAATAATCGTTTACTCAAAAAGGCTTCAAATGAAACAACAAACTTGCTTGTGGTATCTTCCTTAAGCAACATGCAACTGCTTGTATACCCAGTGAATGTTTATTTGGTCATGTGTAAAGACCTGTCAGGTATTTAGGCAAAAAAAAAAAGAAATTATATATATATATACATATATATATATATATATATATATATATATATATATATATTTTTTTTTTTTTTTTTTTTTTTTCACAAAATATCCTTAAACTGACATAATAAATCTGAAGCATCCCTAATGAAAGATAAGGCTTAGGCATAGAGTCTAGAAGTTTGTTCACCCTATAGGTCATGCTGTCCCTTATTGAAACTATTGGACAACTCAAACCATCCAGTGTATACTTGTGCACCTTAAGGACAGCATAAAAACAAAGTTCAAATATGGTTTAAGTATGTTATCAATAATTCAGAGTGAAAAGAATTAAGATGTTTGCCTCTTATTCGGTATCACAGTGCTATCTGAGAAAAAATGTTCATTTTTCCATAATCATAAATTTGAAATGATGTGTCAAATATACTCTTAAAATTTTCATGGATGACTGTCATCAGATTATCACCCTTATTATCTACTCATACTATACATTAATTATTTTGTGACATAAATGCTTTTAATTGTTTCCATTCTTATAAAGTATTATTATATGATAAGCAAAAATATTACCAGAAATAATTATTGTATTGTAATAAAGACACCCAATCTGCTAGCCTACTCCAACATTAAAACAGACAACATCTTTTTATAGCTCAGAAAATGCCATCTACTTAACAGTTATTCCATTGTTATGCACATGAATGAGAACTGTGTTCAATAAACCAACATCTTAGTACTTATTCAAACATATAAAAATCATAACACGGACTGTCTCTATGTTGTGTCTATTGCTATGCTTTGGAACTTAATCCCAGTAAAAAATAAATATACATATATAATCCTTTCGTCTACAGTTTAAAAACTTACTAATAACATACCTAGCAACTGAATGGCTCAGTCTTGTACCAACTCCTACCACCAAGTCTCCTTCTTCTCCACTGAAATCAAAAATGTAAAAAAATCTCAAATTTCTACTCTTATAATCCCTTGGATACAATTAATATGCAGCTGTTTGGTTTCAATATGCACATACCTAAAATGCTGTCTCTGTGCAAAAAAGGCAGGTTTACTTCCAAATTCTGTCTTGTATATAATAACATTTCCTATTATATGCAACTGAAATCCTTCAATTACTGCCTTAAATATTTGTTATAATATTCTAATTTAAATAAAAACATTCAAATATTGAAATTGTAAGTACATGCAGTTAAACAAGCTTTTGATCCACAAGAAATTATTTCATATGCTATTTATATTTTAAGATGTATACATGTATTGTTCATTCATACTGAATTGCTACTGAACCTACTGTTAATTCATGCTGAATATTCTACAAATATGTGTTTATTTAAAACATGCTGAATAATCCAAGTAGTATATATAATATGACTATTAAATGTGAAAATAAATCTATTGTTTGTTATTATGAATATTTGTACTGTTAACCCATGCTGGCTGTACAAACAGATGCAACATCAAGCTTTTCTCCCCGGACCTCGATTGAAAAGGAATTTTATCCAGGCAGACTTTACCAATAAGCAAAGACAAATATGCAAGTAAATACTACATCTCTAAAATACAAATGTATTGTAAATCAGCAGCAGTAAGCTTTTACAGAAGTACTTTCTCAAATGTATTTACATAACTTATTTTAAAGACCTATACTGTGATTTTATTTTAAAATCTAGTAATGGTAACCTGGTGTAGCTCCCTAACTTCCCACAAACATTTCTCACATAATCAGAAAAAGACTCATTCCACACGTCTGACATACCTGGAAAAAGTAATAATGTATTCTAAGCTATGATCAATCACTATTTCTTCTGTCAACATTTCATTTGTGTTTCTGTTTTTTTCAAAGAGAGGATAGTGTGTTTAGTTAGGCCAAGTTGCCTAGGAGATGCATCATTTTTATTATGCTATATGAGAAGCTGCGTTCAGTTTCTTAGTGGGATAATCTTGCTTCTATGGACAGTAGTGGAGGTACCACATGCCCCAGTAAAAACGACCCATCTGGCATGAAGGCTTCACCCATATCAGTGCTGGATGGAAAGGAAAGTCTACAAATTCTTAATTACAGACGAACTATAAACTATTTTTCTCCCTTTGTTTAATAATTTTCCATTCGGTAACTGGGAAGGAAGGCCAGTTCAAGTACCCTTTTCAGCTATGAGCTGGTGTAGAGACCAATGACAGCAAATGACAGTGTCAGAAATGAGACATTTCACTTCATTAACTGTGCTAGTAAGTTCTTTACAATGTAGCAGAATAAACATCAAACACAATGATAGAAAAAAATCAAGTGAATAACAATATAATGAGTCTTCGACATACTAAGTATACAGAGTTTATATATCAACACTGTACTAGGCTAAAACAGTCAGTGAAAATGTAACCAAAAGTGAAGTATTTATAGCAGACATTTTACTGTGCAGTGTGTGTTTAGTAGTGCTGCTTGTAAAAGCAGCTGTTGTAACATTTGTCCCAGAAAATTATACCATTTCATGTGAAGCTGGAAACTTATATATATTATGAATAAAACCATAATGATACTTAGCAGTATGTCCAGAATGTTTGAAACATACATAAGTGCAAATTTATATTACTTTAATGAATCCAGCTATTTGCTATGCAGTCTACCATGTGCAACATTGATGAGTCTGAAATCTGAAAGTATCAGGACAAGAGTATGTCAAGATGAATTTGTTAGGCTGTATCACTGAAGAAGTCCTATTTATTTCCTTAGCTAAATGAGCCTTTAACTCTTTCCTAAAAAAATACTTTAATGTTATTGAAACATTTTATTTCATTGGACATTTTAATCCATGAGGCTGGAGTGATTTTACAGACTTATGTTTTACATGTTACCGTAGTTAGTTCTTATCAACCGGGTGGTGTTATAACCTTTTAGGTCATAGTTTGGTTTACAAACCATGATGGTATTTTTAGAGGGGGGCAAGCAAGCAGTCTTCTTTCACTAATTTGAAGTTTAATGTATTCAGTAGAAAGATGGTTATGGCTGTGATTTGAAACCCCCAGGCTTTACTTGTATTTAAGCAGTGATGTTTAGCGGGGCCGAATAAGTGAATAAATCTCACAATTTTGGTTTCTTTGGCTGTAGTAATTTAGTATTTTGAGGAGACATTGGGGATGTTATAGGCAAGTGTGTACTGTAGTCTGGAAAATGGAACTTTATTGAAATATCTTTCTTGCTTCCGTAAAGAGTAGATGACCTGCATTACAGAAGACTAGTTAATATAACACTTTGGAGTTTAATATGCTGATTCAAGAAAAGAGTGTTTTTTTATATCAAGGTGTTTGAAGTGTGTCATATGGTATGGAATTATCAGTACAGTCTTTAATCATTAGTGGGCAATTATGTAGAACTTTTACATTTTGTTTCTTTGGCTGCTGTTTTGATTGCACTAAACATGACAGTAGCTTTTGATTTTTGTGAGTTAACAGCAAGCTTATTTCTAACAGGCTTGTTTCAAGTGCAAGCAAACTTTTTTTTGAATTCATTATTTAATCTATTATTTTTGTTTGCTCCGGTCATTATAATAAAATCTGCACACAGAGTGCATTAAGTAATTTTTGTGATATACTGCATTGTTGTTTTAAAATCGTATTGTGCACCATTATGTAATATGCTTTTCTTTCTTTTACACTTTGTACAGTTATCTTTCATGACTTTGTTTTGTTTTATTACTTTTAAGTGTAATCATTCATTGAAAATTGTATTTCTGTACTGGAATTTTCAGCCCAGGCCTGCACTAAAAAGATAATTTTTAGGATCAGTTGGACTTACCCAGAAAACAAATGCCAAAAAACATTTAGATAAATAAGAGTGTGGCTGTGCAAAAAGGAATCATTCAATAAAAAGTAAGAAAAGGAGTGGGCCAAGCGCATACCCTTGGGGCACAACTTTTGTAATGGGGTCATCATCCATGACTGAGCTTGCACTTAATATTATGACTTTTTTCCAGAGAGCCAATGAACCATGAAACTACATCTTCAAAAATCCACTCTTAGCCAGTTTCTGCAGAAGAATTGGGGTGGCGTACTGTCTTAAAGACATGCCTGAGGTCCAAAAATATTGTACCTCTACACATGCTTTTGTCTATATTTGCTGGAATATTATTAGAAAGATAGTAGATATCAGCAACTGTGCTATATTTGAGCCTGTTAGTCAGTCATATTTTATGCATATATTCAAGAGTCTGTTCATATAATGTTTTAAGGATCCTGTTAAGAGGATATACATTTGCTGGCAGTCTATAATCTGTTGCATATTAGAGTGTAGGAACTTTTAGAAGTAATATGAATTTGACATGTTTGAAGTTCAGTGAGAGGACTTTAGTAGCAAGGGATACATTAAAATATATACTAGTAACTGAGCAAGCACTGAACTTCCTATTTGCAAGAGTGTAATATAAATATAAGAGTGTTGCGGATGAAGTCTCTTTTGCCTTGTTGCTCAGATATTACTTTACTGTTGATTGCCATGAAATGGAATGGCGGAATGTTGATTGCCATGAAATGGAATGGTGGAATGTTGATTGCCATGAAATGGAATGGTGGAATGTTGATTGCCATGAAATGGAATGGCGGAATGTTGATTGCCATGAAATGGAATGGCGGAATGTTGATTGCCATGAAATGGAACGGCGGAATCAATAAGCAAGTATGGAATTTAGCAGTAAATATAGCTACTAGTGCATTATTATAGGCACTGATGGTGAGGAGATAACAGTTTTAATTTTATATTTAATTCAGTATCTGATTAGGAGCATTGTACTGTTTGAAATAATCACATCTGATTTCAGACATACAGACACTGTCTAAAATTTTGTTTAGACATTCCATGAAGTTTGAGGATTTGGTTAATGTGTATATGCCATCTTTTTGCAATATAAAATACTATAAGTTCATTTGTTTGCCTTGGGCATTTATTTCTTAGCTGTTTTTTTTGTCTATCACTCTATCTGGAAGGGTAATGTATATAGGGTGAGTTAATTTATGCATTTATTTGTATCACAAGGTTCTAGCAGAAGTAGAAGATAGACATTAGTTAACTTTAGTTAACCGGACCTAATCCCTAGAAATCAAAATTATTTGGCATAAGCAAAGGTACTAAATCATAAAATAATAAGCACTATAAATAAACGTTTGTTGTCACCATATTTTAGTATGCAGTTATGTACAACTTTTACATGTTCTTTCAGCATGCTAATACCCACGCAGAAAATATTTAATATGCATGAATTATTCAGTAATGACCTTTGCGATTAACTGAGCTATTTTGCTGAATTTATGCAACAGTGAACCAATTTATGCCATTTGTAAAATGTGTTTTGGTATGGTTTTAGAGCTATGACTAAAACCAGTGAAGGTGAATTAAAAATTACTGTTAATAATGCATACCAAAGTGTTCTGCTTTTCAAATAAAAGGCACACACTGTTTGTTATACTAATTAAGTTCAAAGTGTTACAGACTTTCTTCAATAAAAATATTTTGCTGTGCATGCTCCGTTTTATTTAAGCTTGACAGACATGAACCCTGAGCAGTAATGTTCAGCTTAATTGATTACTGCACAATTAAACACTAGACACTTTAATTACTTTGTATTGTTAAATTACAAAAAGTATGATCTCTAAACTGAGTATTTTAATATGCTTCTCAGTTTATTTTTTTCTCTTTGAAGTGCTTGTTAATGATCTGTAGCAAGTGTATTGTACAAAATTCATATTTACAGTGCCGCTTAATATTTCACACATACAGAACCTCAGCCACAGAGTCACCGTACCCCTCCCATTTCTCACCCCTGGCTACTGTGTTTCAGGCCTAAAGACTGAGCCCAGTAGGTGGTGAGTGTAGATGACCCTTTTGTAGTACAGTGACAAGTGCTGCAAGTACTTTATCATCACTACCTCCTGTGATTTCAGCGCATTCTTAAAGATGGTTGTAAAGATGTTATAAAAGCCAAATAATACAACACATTGATGAAGATGCTGCATTGTGAAACTACAGACCTAGATTTGAATCTCATCATCTTCCAGGTGCAGATTCCATGACCCTGAACATATCACTTATTGCTATCCTGATCCCCATTTCTCCAGTTAACAACTTGCAGCAAAATATTTGCAAAACATTTTGTTCCTGTTCCAGGTTGCATGACAGTGTAGATGCTGGTTTCTGGACGTATATCCAAACAAAAATACTACAGATGTAACTTAGAGTTAAATAATCAGCAGTTTTGAATAGGTAAACAAAGTATGGCAGTGGACAGTGCTTTAGACTATTCAGAGCTGTTTCAAAGCACAGTGAAATGTGTTGTTTATGGATCTGAGAACTTGTATATTAATAGATGAATGGTCTCAGCTTAAGAGTATTTCCTTGAATGCACAGGGTGATAATTATAGACTTTTACAAATACAGTTTTGTGGTTGCTATAAAATGCTTTTCCATCGTCTTATGTTCTTTTGGGTTGAATATCAAAGTATGGGTGTATTGCTTTTTTTCATCTCATGGTTTCTTTAGCATGTATATAAATATTGTGGTTAACTGTTAAGAAAACAGTTAAATTAAAAGGTAGTTTTCTTGAAATAATGAGCCATAATTGGCAGCACAGAATATTTTGGCTCCCAGAGCCCTCAATGTATAAGAAGATTTTCTTCATAGGGTCACTTTATATTAGAATCCTCCCTGGTGTGAGAGATAAAAGTAATTCCTTTTTAAGTTCTTCTGCAACTCAGTCATAAAACAGGATCAGCGTACACTGACAGCTCCTCCTGGTGAAACACTTTTGCTGGTTGTTACACTGAAGACTACTGTCCTAAAAAAAATAATGGCCTTTCTTTCAAGGTTCTGTCCATTACTTTCCATAGCAGTGCTGCTATAGTAGAGAAGCTATTCCCTAGATTTTTCCTGCTCTTCCCCCAATCCGTTAACATCATCACACTTGCTGCATTTTAGTACTCAGGCATTCTATCCTGGTGTCTACATTTTAACTTATGATGACCGAGTCTGAATATTAGAGTCACAAATATGGCTAACTTAACCACCAAAGCAGAGAAACTACAAGCAGCACATTGTCTGTGAACTAAGATTACACAATCTACAAACGTGGGGAGTATGAATGTCCATAAAAAGGGTGAACTGTCATTACTACAGCTAACCAAAATTGGCTTGTTTAAATGCTTAGTTTTTTTTTTCAGAAAAATGGCCAAACTATCCACCTATGCTTAATTTAAGAGCCCATAAAATGGCAAAACATGTTCTGTCTACAGCTAATGTGGGTTGGATTTATTAGCCTTAATGCCTCAATAAAGGCTTAAAAAAAGTAAAAAGTAATACAGCGTTCCATCAGGTTTATCTTGCCTTTTGTAGTGGAAACACTTGTGTGTCCTTATAGTGTCATTTACATATTTCCCATGGGATGTCTTCAAAAGTGGTTTAACATATTACACAGTGAAGGTTCTGATTAGCCAATGTCTTTTCTGATGTTTTTGTCAATGTAGCATTTTTGACTGACCTTGTACTTATTTTGTTACTTTTTTGGGAAATTTTGCAATCACCATAAAGTTGTGGACATAAAGCTTTTTTCTAAAGGTTAATGTTTTTAGAAATAGCCAAAATATCCACTCATGCTGCATGGAGGAGTCCATAAAAAGAGCAATATGTCATGACTGCAGCTAACTGGGTCTGGCTTTATTACTATGGATATCTCAATAAAGATTTTTGAAAAGTAAAAACTCATTGGACATTCAGAAGCCATGAAACTGAAATATTTGTATGTCTTTAAGGTGTCATTTGTATATTTTCCATAGGTGTTCTCTCTAATAATAAACCACTGAAGGAAAGACAGCAGAAAGTCTCCACATAACTTGGTTGAACACTTGTCTTACACAGAATTAAATTTTTCACAATAGTTAGAAATTGGAAAATGTAGAGACCTTTATTTACAGGTTGTGGTTAAAAGCCGGTTTCTTATACCAGTGACTCCCCGTCACTTACTACAAGACACCTTAGTCTTTGAGTGGTGAAGTAAGGTTCTGGTAGATGATTTTAAACATACATGATCTAAATATGAGCATTTGTTACTGCTTTGGATTACAAGATAAGCAGAAAGTTCTTAGAGCACCTGTGGTTTACTGCTGATTACATTTTTGCAGTACTGGCAGGGAGTGTTAATAATGTACATATTGCGCATTGAGTGCTTGGATAATACTCCAAAACTGGGAGAAGGGTAAACCAATTATACAGTGCCACATAAAACCAAATCATAACAGCATTCAGAGATACTTCAGAACTTTTGTTAAGCACTTTTGAATCTTGTTATGTTTGGGTCTTAGCAGCCACTACAGAACAGCATTCTGACTGTTCTTATAGTTTTGCAAGCTATGAGGCACTTTGGGCAGTCAGACAGAAAATAAACAAATAAAACAAAAGTGTGGCAGGATGAAGTATTTGACAGCTTTTAAAGCTGTAAACTGTCTATTTAGCAAAACTATTTGTTTACAGCTTTCAGGACTATAAAACACTGCACAACTACACTTTTTTTCTCCTATAGTACAGCTTTATGTACTACAAAGACTTATTGTCTTTTTTTTCTGCTCATAACTACTCATTATGTGTTCTTGATATGAATGTCAAAATTCACCTCATGAGCTTTGCTTCATTCTGCTCTACTCTAAAGGTGAATTTCTTGACATCCTTGTCTTGAATACATAAGAAGTTGCTTATGATTGCAACTCCATTCTTAATCCTCTGTGCTTTAAATAAGAATTCTTTTTTGAGTACTGTAGCACACAAGCGGTGCCTCCTTTTCTTTTTCCAGTGCCAGTGTTTTCATGGAAGTTCTTGAATTATGTTCAGATTCTAACAACATTCATACAGAAATGTGTAAAAATGTATTTTGGTGCATAGGTTACATTCTGTTACGATGGGAAGAAAACAAAAATACCTTCGGTTTGACTTTCACTTTCTAGTAGCACACAGATGGAAGTTATCTACTTCCCATAACACTGTTTCTCTATTATCCTTAGTTCATCTACTTTGACTTGTAGGATTTTGCCTTGAGGCAGATATGACCTGGCAATTGTTGCTGCTCTAAAATACTCAAGCTCCTTCACTGCTCCCATGATGCAACTTTCTCCCCTGTGTCTCTTAAATCGAGTTTGCCATCAAAAGCATATGAAGAACTAAGAGGAAACAGGAATAATTGTGGAAATTTGGGGACAGGTTTCAAGATAGGCCGACAATCTTTGCCAACACAAGTTTTATGAGAATTTGGGGAGGGATGGAGAGTGGGTCATCAAAGTGGATGTACCAAGGACAACAAAGATCAAGCATTATGGTAAGTATATTACTTCATTGTATTTCATACTTTATTCCATCTGTCCACTTTGACTCATGGAACAGTATCTCCAGCTATGTCTCCTGGGTGGAATCATGACAAAATATCTTTGATGATAGCATCTCCAAAGGAAAACCTTGACTTATAGGTTATATGCAGTGTGTGTCTTATAGTAGTATGTACTGTAGCCCAAGTCAGAGAAGTTTTGAGGAATACTGAAGAGGTTGCAATGAACCTGGTAGAATGCTCCTAGTGTTTGGTTGCCAAGGACTTGTTGCTTGACTGGTATATAAATGTAATATAGTTGGACAGCCATATGGACAACGTAACTTTGTTTATGCTGTGACTTAACTTGGAAGGCAAACAGGAGATGAAAAGTCACTCCTTTTTTCTGATAATGTTAGCACAATGAAAATAAATTCTACAAAAATCTAGAGAGTGTAACAAATATTCCCCTTTATTTCAATGTTGTGGAAAAAGACGAGATGGGTAGTTAAGTTTAGAGTAGATTCTGAAGTAACCTTTGGGAAAAAGGAAGGGCTGATTCTCAAGAAAGAAGATTAAGTAAGGTGGTTTGGTGGAGACCATTCAGTTCTAGATGAGTTAAAGGCGAGGTTTTCCATGAAGGACATTTCAGATTAAATGTGTTAATTAGTGGCTATAGTGTAATAGTTACAAACTGTTTTGCCTAGCTGTACTAATTATAGTTTCTTGTGTTTGAGGAGACAAGACTGATTGCTTAGTCTTCCATGTATGTGTGTTCGTTGTAATAAAGGAAATTATTCTCTGCTGAACTGTTTAGCTTAAAGTTATTTTTGACTTTAACAGTCTCTTCTCTGAGGCCAGTGTCTGAGTATCGAAATTCGAGTGGAAATTAGAATTGGCAGCCAACTGAACCTTGATGGCAAAGCAACTGGAACCTGAATCAAAACTTGTTGTTAAGTATTGTAGAACTGTGACAACTGGAGCAGAGTAGGGGTCTAGTCCCTGTTGAAGCACCCATATTGAGAATGTCTTCCATTTACTGAAATACTGCTTAAGCGTTCTTTGCCTTTTGCGAAACTGAAAGAATCTTGACCACCCTGGTTGTTAGGACACTAATAATGGATGCTTCAGATCTATCTTGGGGAGTATACCCTCAAAATTTCAAAGTCTAAGCACTGCAGAATATAACCCAGAGGAAAAAGTATGCACATGTGAAAAAGATGACGGCCATGATTCATATTCTGAAATATTTTCCAGTATGGGGTGGTTGTGTCATCCATATAGTCACAGTGAGTACTAAAGTTATATGGCATAGCAACAAACAGGGAGGGACACATTCCTATACTCATTGCAGGCTAACCACTGAGTGTCTGGGTATTGCCTCTGCAAATTCCAGCTGATGCTAAAGACTGTTTACATACTTTCACATCAGAACACGGGGTAGATCCTCTTAGCAGGTCGAAAGCAAACCCACATGAATATGTAGCCCTAAGTTAGTGCACAGGTAGAATGTCACAAAGATAGACTGTCTGCATACCAAAACAGCAGACAGCTGAAAAAGTTTTCACCCTGTAAGGAGGCTTTGGCAGTGGATGGCTTCTATAAAAGCTGGGCAAGCCTCTTCCTATATGCATTCCCTCTACTTTATCTTTCTTCCCAGGATGGTTCTTAGATTAAAAAGGCCAAAGGTGCTGATCATACCCTTTTGACACAATCAGCACTGGTTCTCCCTCCTCATTAAAATGTCCAGTGAGAAATATTATGTGCTGCCATTGCAGCTGATATGCTAACTCAGGACATGTAACCCTCATACACTCCATCCTTGAAACAGTTCATAGCCTGGATGCTGAATATTCTGAACAAGGCTAGAAGATCAGGCACTAGAAAATCCTACTTATCAAAATGGAAGAGTTTTTTTTCTGTTGGTATCTTGGGAGGCATCAGGACTTTAGCACTGCACTACTGTTCATGATACTCCAAGTAAATCAGCAGTTTAAAGCAGGATTGGCTTATACCTCCTTTAAAGTGCACCTCTCCACCACAGCAGCCTGCCTGCCTTTGGATCTGCCCTTGACAAGCCTCCTGTCTGTTCATCAGTTCCCCAAGCCATGTTACACTTCAGACTACCATGAAAAAGAAAGTACATTTGTGTCATACTTACTATAATTGTAGATGTGTGAGTAGATCAGTGCTGCAGTATTGACTCTTGGGGTCTTTCTGCCATGCAGAAGCTCATGACAGGCCTAATTTTCGGTCTTTACATCATCCCTAGCCAATGGATATCCAAGGACTGATATCTGCACATCATGGTATAAGAGGATTGTGCATTGGTACCATCTTCAGGTCTTTCTAAGCAGAAATAGCTACACTTATGGTAAGTGTTACAAAGCTGTACTGTGTTCTTCATAGTCAGGGTTGCAGTACTTATTCTTGGGAGGATTCCCAATACTAGTGAAAGGATGGTGAGAGAAGCTGTTGGCCCTTAGAAAATAAGGTTTTGGAGGATGGCTGTAACAAACTCTGCTCTATGTCTTCAGGTGATGCCTAAATGGTAGTGTTTTGTAATGGTGTGCACTGAATTCCAGGTGGTAGACTGTAGGATGGCCTGTGTTGGAACTCTTTTGAGGAAGGCAGTGGTAGCTGCCCTGTGGCTAGTGGAATGGAATTTGACATGATCAGGACGAGGTTCTCCATGGTGAGTGTAACAGGACCTGATGCAACTGGCTATAAATTTGGATATGGTTTGCCTCTTTCCCTCTGAAAAAGCAACCAACAGTTACCACTTGATATTTTTGCCCTAATTAATACCCAGTTTGAATGTGTGCATCCAAGAAATGAAGGATTTGCTCCGTTTTGTTCTGAGGGTTTGGAAAGAAAACTGGCAGGTGGATAGTCTGGTTTAGAGAAAGTTCTGATACCACTTTAGGCATGAAAGATGGATTAGTTCTAAGAGCTGGTCTATTCCTGTGAAAGACTGTGAAAGGCTCTTTGCACATAAAGACTTGAAGCTCAGATACCCTCCTTGCAAAAGTGATGGCAGTAGGTAAGGTGGTCTTCCAAGTAAGCACCTTTAGTGTGGCAGATGCTGCTGGTTCAGAGGGAGACAGTGTTAGTTTTTCTAGCATATACTTGAGATATCAGGTAGACATTGGGCTCCTTCTGGGTGGCCTGACGTGAATGACCCCTTTTAGAAATAGTTTCAGATGAGGATGAAAGCAAATGGGAGGGAATGGGGTAGGCAAACTGTGATGGCAGATGAATGCAAATTAGTGCTAGAATAAAAAAGACTATGGCTGAATTAACCCCAAAGGTATTGTAGGTCTATACTGATATCTGATGATTTTCTGATGGTGGGTTTCTTTTCCTCCTTAAGGATGGTTAGCACCTCAGAGGGGTAGATGACAATTTTTGGTGTTAAAATCCAATCCTCTGGGATGTCAGTTTGAGTATGGCTAGGTAATGATGGAATACTGAGGTCCTGACCTGGCTGAAGAGGTTTGTCTCCTGTGGGAGAGGGTGGAATCTTCCTTTGCTGAGTGTCAGAAGGAGGGAAAAGCAGTGTTGTCTTGGCCAGTATGTGGCAATGTGAATCATGCTTTGTCTGTCCAGAACTTAATCAATACCCTGGAAATCAAGGGTAAGAGTGGAAAGACATACAGGAACAAGTTGATCCATTCAAACAATAATGCATCTGTTTTCCTTGTCCATGTCTGCTGGGTTCTAGAGCAGAAACACTGAAGTTGTCTGTTTTGATTGAAGGCAAAAAGATCTTTTGAGGGAATTCCCCATTGTAAGGTTAAGTCCAAAAAGGTCACAATCTTCAGCATCCATTCATTGGGGTCCAGAAGGTCTCTGCTTAAGGAGTCTGTCATGGTATTGTTCTCTCACAGACTGTAGGATCAGGGCCAGATCCAGAACTAGATGACCTAGGCAACTGCCTAGGGCTCAGTCCTGGCTGGGGGTCCCAGACACAACATTAATTTAAAACAAAAGGAAAAAGATATCTTACTTTGATCGTCATGTGTGTACTGCTCCCATAGGATTTCCTGCTTTTTCAGCTATTGAGACAGGAGCAAACATCCATGCAGAGCAAAATAAACTGGTGCTGCAATGTTTAATTTTGAAGCAGAATGGGCATGCATAAAGAATGCAACCATTGAGCGAGCAGATATAGTGCTTGTTTTTTTTTACTTTTTCCAGGTATGCTACATTTGCATTGTTTTTCTCATGTATGTTACAGATCAAAGATAATATGTGTTTGCTTGAGTGTGCATGTAATTCTCCAGTTAAGGAAGTTTAGTTAAGTGACATGCTTAGGCTCAAGCCCTGTACCTTGGTTACAGGAGTAAAAACCTTAATTCTCTACACTAGCTGCCATATGCTCAACATCTTTGGTTTTCTGTCCTATTTATCTCCTGTTCCTTGAGCAAGTCACTTAAAAAGACAGTGCTTTGGAGCAAATTTTGGCTAGGCTCCTCAGTGATCCCCTAGACTGCAAGTCTAGTAACTTGTATCTATGAACCAGAGTACTTATGATAGGAAATTGATTGTAGTAAACTGAAGCATCACTACATGAGTCATCCTCCTCAAGTGTGATCCTTGTTTTTTTTTTAATCTTGACAGTGTGTTTGTTTTTTATCTGTGAAGAAATTGTATAGCATGAAGTCTATGAGCTTGATGTTAAAATTTTAAATATGAATACATTTTTAATTTAGCTTTTTTTTCCCTTTTTTTGTTTGTAGGCACACACGTGTAAAATGCACTGTGCTTGGGATACCTGAGTTTGTCTAGCACTTATTTATTTATTTAACACTGGTGCAGATTCTGTGACTCTGCCAAGTTACTTCACCAGATAGTACTCCTGAGCTGCTCCTGTAAAGGGACACACTCCTGAGCTGCTCCTGTAAAGGGACACACTCCTGGGCTGCTCCTGTAAAGGGACACACTCCTGAGCTGCTCCTGTAAAGGGACACTTGTCCAGTGGGCTGCCCCACGCTGTTAACAAATGCATTATAACTGTGTCTTTTGAATAACTGTACCCTTCACACAGACATTTATTTGTACTTCAGTATATGCTATTTGAGTAGGAATCCCAGTACTTTTCATAGTTCAGTGAGTTGCCAGATACATTTTCACTAAATGTGAGTTTCAAGAGAAGACAAGCTTACTATATCTCATGCTGAGTCTGTTTTCAATGAGTTAGTAAAGTCATGGAGATTCAGAAGCAATATAGCCGAAATACTTCATGTCCTTAAGGGGCCATTTGCATATGTCACATGGGTCTCTATTACAGGAGGCTTAAGATATCACACAGTGAAAACTCTAGCTTAGCTAGGTTTTTCTTGTAGTTTTTACTAATTGGTTTGTCTGTGTGACCTTTTTAATTTTTGGTTTGGATGTTAGTTGGGATATTTTGCAGACACCTTAATTGTTATGGGCATCAGTTGGGTGTAAAGACCCTGTCTTTCTGAATAATAGCCAAATAGTCCAGTTATGCCGTGCTGACAAGGTCATAACAAGGTATAAGATGCATGTCCATAGCTAGTGGGGTTTTGCTTTGTTGTTCTGAATGTATCCACAAACGCTTAAAAAGTAAAAAGTTATGGGCATTCAGAAACCATAAAGCTGAAACACTTTTCATGTCATTAAGGATTTATTTGAATATATCCCATGACCTCTATTACAGGAGGTTTAAGGTATCACATGGTGAAAACTCTAGTTGACTAGGTTTATCTTGTAATTTTTAGTAATTGGTTTGTCTGTATGACCTGTTTATTTTTTGGTTTGGAGATACAGCCAAGTAATAGGATAATGATATGGCTGTCAGGAGCCTAGTTCATTACCCTGCAATGGGGCCCATTTGTCCGTGATCTGGCTTTGTTGACTCTGGAGGTATATTTTGCAACAATACAGCATTATTAGCTATACAAGTAGTTCAGACCTGTTTTGAGTGATGTCAGAAGAGATAGCTATTGTTGATGACAGAAAAGACATAGGGAGGTCAAAAATGAGAAGTAGGTGGCTGCAAGCATATAAGACCCTCCCCAAAAAGTATTCCATATGCAGTAATTTCTAATTGTTTTACTATCATGCTACATCTGTTTTCAAGAGATGTTTACTGTTGCTTATGCTGAGCTTTTTAGTGTGCAGCTGTTTTGTTTTAACAAATGGCCATCACTGTTTGTGCTACAAAATTTGAAATAAAAGTTTTAAATTAAATCAACATCTCTGTAATCATTGCAAAAGTAAAGAAAATAGTATGTACATTGCCAGTTCTGAACAGCGCTTATGGTAATGGGGGTCTAAGTAATAGGACACTGGAATGGTTGCAGGGGGGAGAGGGGCCATGGACCATTACTTTGCCTAGGACCTCATTTGACCATGATGCAGCTCTATGTAGAATGCTGGACAAATCTGTTGTAAGCCTTGTGCTAACAGTCATATCTTCATAGCAAGACTGCACAAGAGATAGGAAATGGTGCCCCCTTTTGGTTTATGTACACACCACTGTGGTGTTGTCTGTCTAAATCTGTAAAGTTCCTGGTGTTAGGCACTTTTGAAAGGCTTTCATTTTTAGGTAGACAGCTAACAACTCTTTTTGGTTAATGCATAGCTTCCTCTGATCTGGGGTTCAGATGCCCTGCATTTTCATGGTCCCCAGGTGAGCACACCAGGCTATGTCTGAGTTGTCTGTAGTGACTGTCTTTCTGCCTCTGGTAGAGAAAAGTTTCACCTAGATTCTATAAAATTGTGTCTTTCTACCACAGTAGCACCTTTTTTAGGAATGGAAGCAGAGGCAGGAATATTTCCAGGAACTGAACATGCTGTTCCCATGAGTTTTCTAGGGACCATTGCAGCTTTCTCATGTGTAGCTTTGCAAGGGGGATCACGAGTATGCAAGAAGCCATGTACCCCAAGATCCTGAGAAACTCTCTTGTTGTTCTATGGATTTTCCCTGGATGAGACAGTCATCAAGGTAAGGGTAAATGTGAACCCCATAGGGTTCATCAGTGGTCTATGACTGGAGCTAAGCACTTGGTGAAAACTCTTGGAGCAGTACAAAGACCAAATGGTAAAGCACAAGACTGGTAGTGCAAACATGCTACTACAATGCACAGATACTCTTGGTGGTAGTGTGCAATAAGGACGTGACGGTAAGCATCCTTTATGTCTAGAATAACTATGTATGCATCCCATAAGATCATGTGGAGTAACTTTTGTAAGGTTAGCATTTAGAATTTTAGAACATAAACAAATCTGTTTAGCTTTGACAGGTCCAATATAGGCCTCCAGGTGCCTTCCTTTCTCGGGACTAGAAAAGTCCTTGAATAAAAAACTTTTCCTTCCTGATCTGGAGGAACAGGTTGAATGGATCCTTTATGTAGCAAGTTGAACATGATAGGTGGTAAGAGAGTCTTCTGCGCTTTTGTTGGTTTCAGTATGGGGAGGAAGGGGGAGTTTCTCTGAACTGAATGGAGTAGCCCCTTTCTATGATTTGTAAGACCCACTCATCCCTGGTAATGGTTTTGCATTCTTCTGGGAAGGAATTGGTAGGAGAAGGGGTCAGGGGCTGAGGATAGTCACAGTCGATCTATGTGTTGAGTGGGTTTTTTTGAACTCCCTAGGCTCTGTGTTTGTTCTGGGTTGTCACCTTCTGGATTGCCTGGCCTTCTTAGCGTGAATAGGCCTCCCTTTGTCCTGTCTGGGGGGGGGGGTAAAGGATACAACTTGGAAGGGTAGTTCCTATTATAGTTATGTGTAGGTGGCAGGTAAAACTCAGTTTTCACTGTTTTGTTTTCCTTTCTTGGCCAGGTTTACAAACACCTTTTCAGGTGGGGGTTAGAACAGGAACTCCTTGTCTAGAAGAGCATCAGTTAGCTCTGCCTTGACCTGGTCTGAGTGGTTGTCCTGAGCCATGCATGTCTGTGGATGATTGAGCCAGTGACAGCTGCTTTGCAAGATGCAGCTAGTACTTCATGCCCATATTTTAAGGAGTGTCTGGAAACCTGTAAAGCTGCTGTAGCTATGTCTCCTGAATTTCCTTACACAAGGCTTTGTCAGCAACAGTCTCTTCTTTAGGAATAATGTAGTCCGGCAGGGATTCTAAGTACTTCAGCGTATGGAATTGGCAATTAAATGCCCTCATGGAAAGGGTAGCTGAGGTACATAACTTCTTGCCAAACCTGTCTAAAAGTCTGATTTCCCTGTCATTAGGAAGGGATTGTCTAGTTGCACCCTTTGGCATCCCTTTAGTAGATTGAGTAAAAACTACTGAAGGATCTACTTTAAAATTTTTGTAAAGGTGCTTGTGTGAGTCGAGCATTCTGTAAAACCAATCAGGCTTTCTGGCGGCAGGTAGGAGGGAATATGGAATTAAAGAGATGTCTTCAAAAAAGTCATCAAGCACTACACACGGTGGGTGGATAGCTAGAGGTCTAGGTGAAGGTAAATGCAGTAATTCTCTATAGTATGATATTGAGAGAATTGTTTGCGTTGCCAATTAAAAGCCTCCTTCATTTTATGAAGGGTATCCCCAAAAGAGAGATCCTTTGGGGGCAGACAGATGAGATGGTCTCATCTGAGTCTGAGTCCGGATAAGGGTGGGTTGGAAGGTGCTCAGAGTAGGATCATTCTTTTTCACTCTCAAAGTCTGAGGATTGCGAATCTTCTTGAAGGTCCACCTTCCTAGACCTTTTGAATGGGGAGGCTTTTGGTGTAGTGGTCTGGGTGTAGCTGGGTTCCCTAGATTTCATGAAAGTCATTAACACCTGAGCAATTTTCAACAGTTCTTGGGCTTTGGTTTACACTGAAGTGACAGAGGGTTGAATTGATGGAAGTTGAAAGCTGGTGGTTCTTTTCAGGTTAGGTGTCCATTTTATCAAAGTGACCAGAGGACACAATTAGTCAATCGATCAGGATGCCAGCCTAGGTTTCCAAGGCTGAGGAAGTTAAAGCATTTCCCTCAGAACCAGTGACACAAACTTTGAAAGCTATGACTCGATCAACACTGATGTGGAAGAAGTCAGTGGCAGTCTTGGAATCAAGATGACATGACTTGGTAAAGTGGGGCAAACATCAGCTGTGACTTCAGTGTCTTTTTCTTTGGATTGTTTGTCTTTGCATTTTTTGGGATAACACTTGAAGACGTTGGGGGGTGCGAAGACACAGAGGGAATCAAAACTGGCAACTCAATATGAGTGGACAGGACTTCAGTTTCTCATCTAAGGATCTTCACTTGCAATTTAGTACAGTCAGGACAATTAGAGACATTGTGCTGAGGCCGTAAACTGTACAGAGTAAAAATCTTTATGTGGGATTTGCTTTTCACACTTCAAGCAGTTGTTAACATTTTTAAACTTTAACTTAGAAGAGGAAAATCCCTAGTGAGGTACATGTCTGACTGGAGAAGAAACTTTGGAAAAAATAAGCTTACCAACAAACTGACAGCATATTGTGTACACAGTGAAGCACATTGGACTGCATGGCTAGAAAGAACTGGCAGGCTCTGCTAAAGCTGCTAGCACTAGGGGCACTGCCACAACTAAGACCTACCTTATGGGAGCCAACATGCAAGTTGTCATACCTACCTTATAGAAGCCAATATGCAAGTTGTCTTAGTAGTTTCTGCCTTTTAAAATTACTATAAACTGGGTGTTGCTTCTAGGCCTAGAGCTGGGTTTGATTTGGTCGTAATACAGAGTTTCCTACAAACTAGTGACTCTTTCCTAGTTACCTCCCTTTTTTCTTTGCTAGAGCCCTGAGAATTTTCCTTGTAGTCAGGACTATTGCAACACTGATATAATCAAAAAAAAAAAAAAGAAGAACTTACAATAATAGTAGATGGTTTGGCAGTACCATCTCTCGTCCACCATTCTCTTCACTTATTTATTTCCTTCCCCCTTTTATGGCCCTGGGCCTTCTTGGGTCTGAATTGGGAGTTGGGGAGTGCTAGTTCTCATTATCCCCTTTACTTTAATACATGGGAGTACCCTTCTGTACCCCCCGCCTTGTTTCACTGGGCCTTTATTCTTAGCTTTCACAGCTCATGATCTGGATTTTTGGGGTTAAAAAAAAAAGCTGTAATATGTCATGTGCAGGTACTGGTTATATAAGAGAGATGTCCTGACCTCTAGACGTGGTAGACACACTCCACAGGATGAGAAAAAGATACTGAGGTCTGGAAGTTCAAGTCTTTTGTGATGGAAGCCCTAGTAATCAAGACTACCGCAATAGCTATCTAAAGGACTTTCTACTTGTCTTTCAGCTGTTTAAACTTATCCAGAATGATCCCTTCCCTTTAGTAGCTTTCAGACTATTCAGAGATGCACCAACATACAACCTATGAAGTATTAACTTCTCATGTCCCCTTCTCCACACACCCTCCAAACTAGGCTTCAGTACAGAAACCATGCTTTCTCAGATCTTGGTCCCAGAATGTGGGAATCTCTCCCTACTTTTCCTAACATTAATTCTTCTTACCCCATTTCCCAGTCATAACAAAAAGCACATTACAAGACTCAAGGAAAATGCGACTGCTCTCTCCTTCTGTCTGTCTCACTTGATATCCCACTACATAACTTTCTCTGATTACTACTTTTTATTGTCATTCTTTCAGCATGATATTTCTGATATCCAGTCTGTATACAATGCATGTGTATACTGTGTTTTTATCAGATGCTCTGTATATAACGTCACGTATCTATTGTCTTAATATCTTCAAGCCAACTCTGATACTTGCTTTGTATATAATATACGTATATATTGCATTTTGTCATTCATGTTAAGTGTTGGGCTAAGACTGCAGTGCGTCATTTAGGATCAGTGCTGTAACAAATTCAAAAATATAAATAAAGATAAAACAGAGTGGTTAATATTCTTTGTAAAGGCAGAACTTTTTTAGAGGTGCATGCATTATTAAGTAAATGAACTAATGCCATCCAGAGATTCATTATCACTAACTGTACTGCATTTAGTACACAAAGGCCTGTTATTCTGAAAAATAAGGAATTGCTTTTTTTTGGTATTCCAACTATGATTTTTGAATATTATTGCTAAAAATGTTCATGCTGGTGGTGCTGCAGTAGCGTTGTCGCCTCACAGTAAGACGCTGTCCGGTTCGATTCTCAGCTAGAGCGTCTTCTGCGTGGAGATATGCATGAATGGGCGTACCTTTGTTGAAGGTTGTGTGTCAGGGCTGGTAACTTGGCACGTAAAAATCGACTACCAATCATTAGCGGACCTGAGTTCCGCTGTGGCGACCCCTAACCGGGAAAAGCCGAAAGACACAAACAATTGCTAAAAATGTTAAATGCTCAGAGTTTGAGAAGTATGGCTAAAGATGTTAGGCAGTTAATTGCCTTGGTTGTTGGCATTATACACCAAAATAAGTGCAATAAAAAATTAAATAAAAAGCTCCTCCAGCAGGTGTGCTTTCAAGATATATGAAGGAGTTATGAAAGCATTGGTAGCCTATCACAGTTTCAAAGCCTAATCATGAACTCTGTGTGGCTTTGGTAAGAGAAATGCAAAGTGTTCAGTACACCCTACTTACTAGCAGAAAAAAAAAGACTTGTTTACAGTAACCCTTGAACAGAAGGGTTGAAACAGTCTTTTCAGTTCAGATGAGCCTAGCCCAAATCTTAGAATAGGTTAGCTGTGTCAACATGGTGACAACAAGGGCTACCTACCAGCTGCGAATGAATGGAGGTGTACATTAATATGTTTTTGCAAGGTCTAGTTAAGGAATATGACTTTTTACAGAATATAGGAAAAGACAGTAAAAAGTAGATGGAGGCATACAACTGCACAGCCTGAATAAAATAACTCAAAACTATATTTTCTTTGGTGAATGCCTCCGCTAAATGCCTTATTCATTACTATCTTGTATATCATGTGAACATTTCAACCTTTATCTAATGAAGCATTGTTGCAAATTCAGCAATAAGTACTTTTTCTGAAATTTTGACCTTTGCACTAAGGGGTAATTTCTCATAACATAAAATTCCCTTTCAAAGCTAAATCTGGGTTGAACTGCTGGAGTGACAGTTTTATTCCCACGTTACCTGATGGTGACTTAAGCTTAAGAATGGTTTCAGGTATCCGAGGGTAATTACTCCTGTATTGGATGAGAAAGGATATTGCCATGTGTGGCAGTGTCACGTGGTCAAGATAAAAGTAAAAAGAAGAGCATAGCCAGGGTATAGCAAGCTTCAGCAGGTGCATGTATGCCACTTAAAGGACAGTGCACTGCTTATCAGCTGACATTTTACACTATGGGGAGATGCACAAGACAGACCCAAAGGAGCTCAGTCTGAGGAAAATCCAGGGTGCAGTGGGGCTAAATTCCAGGATAATCATAAGGTAAGCATGAAGGAATGAATAAAGAAAAAATAGTATGAAGCTATACTATTGATTATGTCAGGTTTCTGGTGAACTTAATAATTTCATTTAAACTTTGACTGTACTTGTAATGTCACTCTACCCTTGTACCCTTTAAAACAAAAATCTTTGGTTGCAAACTTGCAGGGGGATTAATTTTTGCTGTGGCTGTTTATAACTGCTACTGTTACTTCAGTACATCCTGAAAGGTGTCACGTAAGATAACAGTGTACGAATCCTAGCTAGCGGAGCTTGATATGAATGTCAGACTACTGGAAGATATACAGGTGTGTCACCTTACTCTAATAGTTGACTTTTGGATAATCAGGATCCATGTAACACTACAAATAATTATTTTGGGGAATTGGCCTCAGGTGGTTGCTGGTTCATCTGACCTGAATTCCAGAGCTTTGGTTGCCCCCAGAACTGAACTGTTTCCTCACTCCTCAAAAGACTCCATCAGGGCACTGATTAAAAAGAGAGAAGAGCCTACCTAGCCGAACACCTCAAGTAATCAGATAAGTGCAGCTGCAGGTTCCACAGGTGATTATGGAGACATCTGGTAGGATATGTTTTTCTTATGTTGTTCATCCCTAAACAATAAGCTACCTTCCCTGGTTCAGGTGAATAATTCCAAGTACTCCTTCAGGACGTCTCTTTAAGTTTCATCTTTAGAGGAGATTCTTCTTGGTTATTAGCTGTGAATAATTTCATTTTCCTTCAGATTTTATAAGGTCTAGAGCTGGACCTGCCCTTATAGACACACACACACACACACACACACACACACACACACACACACACACACACACACACACACACGTGTGTGTGTGTGTGTGTGTGTGTGTGTGTGTGTGTGTGTGTATACATATATATATATATATATATATATATATCTTATAGAGATGAGTAGTGAAAGACTAGGTTACCATGAAACTGCAGTAAATCTTACTCTTGTGAAAAAAAATATTTTTTTAAGATTTCCTTTCATTTTAACTTGATTTGATGACTTGTAATATTTAGTTTTTAGTTCTATGTAAAATGTTTAGATCTTAGGCATTTGAATGCTTTTAATTTATTGTAAACAAATAATAAGTGTGCCTGCAAAGAACTGGAAAGGCACACGTTCTGGCTTAGCAAATTGTTGGCTGGGTCAAGTTGGGAAGAGGTGAGTAGTCATCCTGTCGCTGTTTACATTTTGTTTTTGATTATGCTGTATGTACCCTTCATCCTAACCACCCATGCCTGGTATGCAGTGATATAAATAAACTTTTCTCTGACCTGCTGTTATTAAAAACTCTCCTTTTACAGAACACACTCCTGCACATGCACAATCCATATTCAACTTGATAAAGGCATTGTAAATCTATACTGCTAGCTGGGAAAATATTAACTCATTTTAAACACACACACACAAAAACATGTTATGCGGGATATCTCCCAACTTTATAAAGTCTAATAAATATGAAAAAAATGACTATTGAAAATGTAATAGCAAACAAACAATTCATTAAGCACTTTTGTCTTAAGACTTCATCAGATTGAATGAACTGAATACACATACATCTCTAAATGACTCTAAATCACGAGTAAAAAAAAATTAACACAGTCTATTATCTAATTAGTGCCTAAGCCTTTCTCTTTACAAATATATGTTAACATTTTCTTTGTCATCAATTTCACTTGCCAGCAACACTTCCTCCAGTCTAATTCATCTGCAGCATCAAATCCATTAAAAAAATCCTTCACTCGATCAATAACTAAAAATTTAAAAGAAATATTACATCCATTTTTAAATAATGTTTACCAAGTGCATTATTAATTTCACCTATTTTGGTAGCATGCATATGCTCGTAAGTCCTACGATATAGTTATTTGGTAGTTTTACAAACATAGTAAGCAGAACAAGACATACACATAACTAAACTGACTACACATTTAAATTTACAAGTGAAATATCCTTGAATCTTAATGCTTATATCTTTTATAACAATGTCTACTGCATCTGTCTTTAATACTGACAATAATTACAACTCAAACATTTAACCCCCCCCCCCCAAAGTAGAACAGTAAAGTTACACTTCTGGCCCATAACCTCTCTCTCTCGAAACCCAAAACTGCCCTCAGTTAAACATGAAAAACTGAACTCTCAGTCACTAGTCCCTTCCAATAAGAGATAGTAATGCTTTCATTTTTTATGCGGAAGACATAAAAAGGCACTTTCTGAAGGCAGTTTCTTGCAAATCATTTTTCAGTGACCCTCCTTCTTAGTTCTCTTGGTATAAATGTAGCATTTCCAGGAACTGTCTTTCTTTTCATTGTAACTTTTTCAAGTCCTTGCATTACTATTTCTTCAGGATACCCTCTAATCAGACGTTTTTTGCATAACATGTCCGCTTCTTTCACAAATTCATGTTCATCTTCAGTTAGTCTCTAATAACTGCCAATATTTACATCATTCCAATTTTTTCCAATAAAGTCTCTAATAACTGCCAATATTTACATCATTCCAATTCTTTCCAATAAAGTCTCTAATAACTGGCAATATTTACATCACACCAACTCTTTCCAATAAAGTCTCTAATAACTGGCAATATTTACATCACTCCAACTCTTTCCAATAAGACCATCTCAACCTTCCACTACCTAAGAGCCCAGCTAGTTCAAAGACTGAACTGCAAAACAGCAAACATCACAGCTGCAAAACAGTGATTTACAAATTATTCTACCGGTACTAGAAATTATCCCAATTTCTAGCTCCAGAAAATAGAACAGTAAAGTTAAACTTCTGGCCCAACTTAAATACAGCCTTCTGTCATTGTAGCAGAATTCCTAAAGAATGCAAAAACTCTCAGGTGACAGCTCGCAAGATCTGCAGATTCATAATTTTGTTCCGTAAAATTGAGCACCACTGTCATCTCCTACCCAAAGCTAATGAAACAATGTGTGGATTTACCCCCATGCAAACACATTTAAACACTTCTCTAGTCATCTCCTGATAAGACAATTTAATTATAATAAGCTCTCTCTCTCGAAACCCAAAACTCCCTTCAGTTAAAATATGACAAACTAAACCCTTAGTCACTAGCCCCTCCCAATAAGAGATAGCAATGCCTTCATTTTTTATGCAAAGCACCTAAAAAGGCATTTTCTGAAGCCTGTTACTTGAAAATGCTTTTTCAGTGAAGCTCCACCTTAGTTCTCCCTTGAAGATTGGCTATACTATTAATAAAGAAGATAAGGAATTTCTCCATAACTTAATGCCTCAAGCATCACGACAGATGCATATCCTCATGCCTATTCTCTGAACTCCATCGTCCCAATCGCTGCACTTCAGGAATATCTTGTATACAAATTATGTCTAAAACGTTTTACTCTTCTTTGTCTCCAGTATACACCACAGATCCCAGCAGAGCAGTATTGTATCAAATCAGAATGTAGTATATATAGTTAACCTTTAGTCCCTGCCCTGAATTACTGTTATCTGCAATACCTGTTCTTGTTTATTTCTACCTATGTTGTAAATAAGGTCAATTTATCTTGTAATTACTGTTAGTTTAAAATTTTGCCTTTGTTTATTGTACTGAGTTTCAACTCCTGCACTGATTATGAAGATGGTCTGTTGGGTTCAGTGCTACACCCTACTTAGCAAAGAGAAACAAACAAGCAAATAAATGTGGGCCTATGTCTAACGTGCCTATGTCTGCTGAAGTGTTGCTGCATTCCCCATATTTATGGCAGGGCTGAAATCTTTGGTTTTTACTATGAGCCATATTCATGTTGGAAAACTGTTTCCCTCCCAGAGAGAAGTGAGGTGGCAAAACACCAGTTATTTCCATTCTCCCATCCAACGGGGAACATGTTTCTGGAAAAGGTAGCACTAACAGCTTCTGCCCTTGTGGAGTGTGATTTGACCTGCCCCTGAAATACCTTATCTTGATAATCATAACATTGACGTAGTTCAGCAGCCATTTAGATAAAATCTGTTTGGATATTGGTCTGTATTATCTCCAGTGGTGTAAAGGATGCAAAAAATGGTCACTTTATCTGTTCTTACAGCAATTGTCTGTGTAATCCCAAAGGTGTGGGTATCTTTCTCCTTTGCTTTGTGGCCTAAAAACACTGGTAAAGTATGCATGACGTCTGGCTATAATTCTGATGTCAGCTTAGGTATGAAAAGTGGGTTGGTTTTGAGTAGCACCCTATGGAATACCACGCAAGTGTCTTTCACATTAATTCCAGTACTTCTGAAGTTCTTGCAGGGATAATGGCCAGAAGTTACAGGATTTTCCTGCATTTACACCTTAGTAGTGCTTTACTGGATAGTTTGAAGGTAGGTAACTTATTGGACATTAGAATGAAAGTCGAAGAAGGATCCATAGGTATGCAGCCTCTAATACGCAACACATAAACTTTAATGGAGGGATAAGGCAGACTGCTAGAAAACAGTTGTTTCAAATAATGTAGGGCCAATGCCAAAATATATGGTTGTAGCTTTTGGTTCTGTGTGGTGGTCTGAGTACCAGGGAGTCTTTATTAGTATCATAAACTACAGGAGAAAAAGACTTGCTGGAATGGGCCATTTCCTGTTCCTTATCTACCACCAACTCAAAAATGATCCAGTGAGGGGTCCCCTTTTTCATCTAAATGGCAGGGTGGTGCTGAAGTGGAGGGTTTCCCAGCAGGAGAAGGTAGTACATATGTGTATACTCTTTACCAAGCTGCTATGTTCTCAAAGTGCATGCAGTCACAGAAAACATGAACCAGGGCAGGCATTTGTGGAGAAGAAGATCCTAGCATGGGTTTCTGTCCCCGAAGGCAGTAGCATAGCTATGGTGGGGAGAAGGGGGTAATTGCTGTGGTCAGAAAGAGTTAGGGGGCTTGACGTCAGCCATCCTATCCTAACTGCTCTTCAGTGATTGCACTTGCAGTCAAACCTATGTACTGTACCACTCTCCATGTATTATAAATTGATTAAACTGTTGCAACTGCTTACTACAATTTAAAAGAAAAGAAAAAAAAAGATTTATTTCTCTCTCTTTTTTTAACTAAAGTCTAATTAGAGTGCCATACAGCGTATAAACTGGCTATCACAACTCCTTGCTGTTTGCTACATTTTCAAAAAAAAAAAACAAAACAAAAACAAAGATTTGTTTTTCTCCTTTTCTCCAACTACTCCATGCAGAGTAGAACCAATAGCAACTTCCAAGCAGTTTGCTACAGTTTTTTTTTAAGTATTTTTTTAACATAATACCTGAATGTTGCAGGGCTCTGTGCATAGTATAAATTGTAGCAGCTAAAAAAACATTTTTTAAGTAAAATCTGAGGAACAAGGGATGGGGGCAGGGCACAGAAACTGGACCTGATTGGCTCCTACATTTCAGGAGACCTAAGTACCTGATCTTAGACTTTATCAGCTGAGTACCTTCTACCTTCTTTTTAGCTGAGAAAGGGATGGGGTGAGCACATAGAAACAGGACTTGGTTGGCTTCTGCATTTCAGGAGCACCAACCACCAGATTGGAGACATTTTTTTTTCTTCCATTGAAAAGGTGGGGCAGGAAGGAGAGTGTACCTAGCAATGTAGCATCTGGCTAGCATGCCTGCCAATATGAGGAGCAGACACATGCAGGGCTGCAGTACAGATATCATCCCCAGGTGCTACAGTAGCCAGCTAAGCTTTTGGCTGACGGTAAGGGTTCTGTCAGCCCTGTTGCTATTTCAGACACTTTATATAAAATGCCAATAAAGTAACAGCTTTCCCTAGTGTCTCTGCTTCTTGCACAAACACAGTAGCAATAGGCTGAGAACCAGACCTTCTTCTAAAAGCAAGAGCTATTTTTTTTAATTCTTTGGATGCCTGGGAACAGTTGTCACTAGCTTTGGAAAGATCCCTCAGATTACAACAGATTTGCAAACAACAATCAATGCAATCAAATAATGCAGTATCAGCTAAAGAACAGTTTTTAAACAGTGGGTACTTCTCTCACTAGTCTCTTAGAAGAAAATGGCAAACTGAAGACTGATTGTTTCTTGCAGCAAAGTTGACATAAATGACTCCTTTTTTTCCTGCTAAGTATCCTAATGACATCTGCAGTGTGAAAAGGAGACCAACTCTCCACCTGCAGCTAATTCCCAAGTATTATGAATTCCATTGCATGAGTGATCCTTAAAATGAATGATCACTATGACTGACCAAGAACAAACTTCTATTCTATTTCCAGACTTTTACTTAGAGATCTACAGTAGAGAAAAGGTGTACAAGCTTTCAATTCAGTGAAGATTGTAGCTGCTGTCATCATCACCCTATATCAACAAATAAGACCTTTATCAGGAAAAGGAGCCCACGTTTCAAAGATAATATAGTTAATTCTGCTCATTATATTTTTCTGGTGGCTGTGTAGGTTTCAAGCTCCAAGCACAAGTAATCTGGACAAAGACAAAAATAATTGGGGGGGGTGGGGGCTAAGGCCCAAAATAATGGACACATTTTAAATATTGCTCTTATTAACTTAAAAAGTTGCTAGCATTTTTCTGAAGGATATGAAGTCTGAAACTGAAATGTATGTAATTATTTAGTAACTTCAAACCTTAATGATTTGTCAGAAATCCCCAAATATTGTGAGGAACAGACCAAAAATATGAGACAAAAATCAGGACATTCTGTGAAAATCTGGACAGTAGAGAGGTATGGATAATGATCCTCAAAATGATGATGTTATGTTAGGTGTTGCCAGCCATACACATTGTAAAACATGGTGTACAGAATAATTTTAAGGGGGCATCATTTTATCCTCCATAAAGGCAACAAATGCTCCATCTTTCATGTGTGCACTAAATATTTAATTCTAGATGTAGGATACATATTTCATAGAAGAAAACACAGTAATGCTAACGTTTTTGGATGGCTACACCCTTGATGTTTCTTTACAAACTGCTACCAAGGTCACACTTGGGAGTACCATGTCAAGTTCTGAATTCCAAGAACCTAAAGGAGAATGAACAGCTGAAAGAAAGTAGCGATGCAGAGCTAAGTAGGTACCGATTGTATGAGAATGGAGGGGAGATACAGCGAGAACGTTGCAGCAGCTAAAGAGAAGCCCCACACATCTGAAAATATGAAGTGAATGTGGGGCATCATCTCACAATGTTCAAAAATAACACTTTAGGAAAATGAAAATGGCAGACTAAATGTTATTAAAAAAGAAATGAACATGCCAGTGTGTAAAACACTTTTTGTGTCACGCTGCCAGACCCAGCTATCTGGAATTTTGTAAATAATTCTATGTCATTTGTGAATATTTACATGATTTATATAGAACTGTATGTTATGTAGTGAGCTTCAAGAATGTAACCACAGCATACCCTGCTGGAACGTACAGTTAACTTGCAAAATTTCAAGAAAATAAGTTGAAGTTAGACTGCTTTATGTTTGTGTTATAAAAGTTAGTTTCAATGCAGCAGGGAGACAGGATGTCTAGAACAAGGGTGCTTTCTGAATTGTTTTGTTAGTGCATTGTTTTATGTCTTCTAGCAACAGCAAAGATCTGAGAGATATGTATTTCTCACACAGAGGTGTTAAGTTCTGTTAGTATCTGTTTAGCTTAGGAATGGAAATCAGGTGACAAAAAGTGATATCATCCAGGCTAACTCAGCAGTAAAATGTGATATTAATTTAAGAACTCTTAAGAACTCATAATCTTAGAGTGAGACTGTGCATTTTGTATTTCATCTTGGACCTAGTATGAACATCTACTCATCATCATCATCATCTGCACTTGCTCTGTAAGTAAGATTTTGGGCATAGTATCTCTTTTAGATATAAATAGGAATATAGTAAAGATTCGTTTAGATGTTTTTTGTATTTATTTTAGACTGTCCTGCAATGTTGTTTTAAAATATTTCTTGCGATTTTGAACTCTGAAGTAACTGTGTTTGTTATTGAGTATTGTTTTGTTCTTTTATTATTTATTATTAAATATATTTAAACACATCTTTGTGGCTGATATTTGTGAGACATATTTAAGAGAGAGTACTTGCATATGTATTTGATGACACTGTACAGGCCACTTGTAAATAGCCTTGCAAGTCTTGGTGAAAACTACCATTTGGATAATAGTAACATTACACAGAAGGATTGGACACCCTTTGTAAGGGCCTTATAGTAGCTGATAAGTAGGGGTTGATAGCAGTGGAAACTACCTTATAGTCTGGGCAGAAGGGGATAAAGCTAGTAAACCTTGCCAGCCTTCCCCAGGTGTGTGTGGGTGTGTTTGTGTATAAACCAAATCTCAAAGTGAGTGTGTGTCAGCTACTTGGGCATGGACACGAATCACTGGTTGGACAGGGAGGGTGCTGGAGGTCTTAGCTTGGACCCTTAGCTGAGATCTTAACCCTATAGCTGTGCCAGTGAGGAGTCTTATTTGGGATCTGGAGAAAGAGGGAGAAACAAGCCCCAGACTGACTGTGATCTCTGTGGGCTCTTAAGGGAAATTGCACTTTACTAGGTGTGTACTTGTCATCCTCCCAATGGGTACATCCCCTAGCTGTTGCCAGTGGTGAGGGTCCTTGATTATTGGGCAAGTGCAGGAGCATCACAGTGAGAACAAAGATTGAGAGGAGAGTTAAAGATGAGCAGAACAAAGGGGCTGTTTCAGAGTTTTAGAAACAAGAAAAAAGGGAAGCTAAACATTGCTAAGAAATGGTCTAAATTCAGCAATGCATGGAGCAGTCTTAAGGTCACCCTTATGAGGTCCACAGGTGGCTGGGTAGTAAATAAGCTATTGAATAATAAAAATCTTTAGCTTAGCAATACAAAAGGTATGCAGTGTGGTCATAATCTGCCTTAACCAGTGCTTCTTCAGTAAAGCATAGTTCAGTGGACTGATCTGTCCATTTTTTTTAATTCTGCTGCAGGATAGTAGATGCAAATATGTGGTTATGTCAGAACTCTCTTTCTCTGAAGGAGTCAGTGTAGATTATGATGTAAGAACAGTAGGATTGAGGGTAATCCCTCTGTGCCAGCATTTTCTTCAGGTTTTAAAATTTAAAGTTTTCTGAAGCAAAAGATATTCTGTGGGACTGAATGCTACATCTAGTCACAGAGTACAGAGTGTGTGTTAAACAAAATGCTCTATTAATGCCATCAGTGCTGTATCAACAATGAACTGTCATTCCATTATCATGGGAGAGGGAAACAGTCATTTTTTGTAAACACTGACTTAGACTTACAGGTTAGATAGATCCACTGGAAACTTTTAGAAGCATGTGAAGAAATATGCTGGTCATTTTCAGAGGCCATTTCATAGGTGCATTAGAGAAGACAGTTCCCTTTTCATTGTGCAGTCTTCATTTGAAGTGATACTTAAGTCATTTTTTTTATTTATGATGGTTGTTTAGTGGAGTCAATGAACCAAGTTGTGCAAAAAAATTCACGGAAGTCCCTGGAGCATATAAGTTACCTAGGTACTATCTGTTGTCTATTACAATACTTTGCTATCTGACCAAAAATAAACACAAGGTGAAGTCTTTGACTAAAGATTTATAATGGAACAAACAGAAGCTAATGAGGTGTTTCAGCCTTTCTCCCCAGAGTCCATCCATCCGCCCACATTTACCCTCATTGGCAAACACAGCACTGCAACAAAACCATGGACAAGACATGCAAACCAGTAAATGTGCTGGAGGAGATGAATGAACATTTTATATACAGTGACTCAGACATCTGGTTTGAAGCACAGCTGGAATCATGAAACACTTCCCTGCACATTGCTGTTTGTTGAACAGTTATATAACAGGGCACAAAACAGAAATCACTCAAGGAAAGGAAGAGGAGGGAGGGAGGAAGGAGGCAGTTTCGCACACTTAGGGAAGTAGGGAGGTGAATGGGGGAGGGTGGGAGGAACAGAGACTGAAATGAGATGAACATGCTCACTTACACAGTTTGCCCACCCTCCTGTGGCCCGGTACGATTCTAGACAGAGCAGAGCAGCGCAGGCATGCAAAAGTGAGCAGAGAAAAGGAGGCAATGAGAAAAAATGTTAGCAATAAATTTCTGTGAACTCAACTAAAAAAAAATCATAAAATGAATATACATTTAACTCCTCCAAATTAATAGCTGTAGGAAAAAAACAAAAGAAATAAATGATAAATGAAATAATACACAGTGCACTTGCTCCCAGACATCATTTTTAGGTGGGGATGTAGCTAAATTGTAATTCCATTTTACAGGTTTTCAAAAGGTTCCAGAGAATGTTGCAGTCTTGGGTGAAATACCTTTGGAGAATCAAACTACAGAAGTAGGAATTATTTATGCAGTTACTTATTCTTTATTCTTATGTTTCAGGAAAGAAGAGTCTGCCTGTGGAAATAGAGGATATGTCATGTAATCAAGTTACTGAATGCCAGTCAGTAGTTCTCTTCCTATATTTTGATTTCAAAATAGTTTTTACAAATGAACTCAGATACACATGACCAAAAACATGTGTCCACACACACTGCGTTGCATGTTTATATAAGTGCACATACAGGCAGACTTTAACACATACAAACATACATATACACAAATGTGGATAGTTTTATACCTCAGGTGTCAGAATTCAAACAGAACTATGGCTTATGATTAGATGATACATCATGCATATTCAGCCTACTCATCCAGCACTGTTATAGTTTCTTTGCCATAAAACTGACAGTCATGCCTTGTGTTCAAATGACATGTGAAATCTAAAATTCGTATAAACTAAAGGATGATAAATGCTCACTCATTGCATTTCTAATAATTGAAACCCTGGTACTATATATATATATATATATATATATATATATATATATATATATATATATATATATATATATATATGTGTGTGTGTGTGTGTGTGTGTGTGCGTATACATATATATATATATATATATATATATACATACATGGTTCCCCTTTATAATCTCGAAATACTGAAATCTCAGTATCTCGAAACATTAAAGGCAAATGACTCACAATCCCAAAACCCAAAATCACGAAACACACAATCACGAACATACATACACCACACAACACACACACCCTTCTACCCACAGCACACAAACTATACTACATGTAAGCAGGGGGGCAAGCTCTCCTGCACCCCCCACACCACCCCTCCTTATATATACCAACTCTGAGATCGCACAAACCGAAAAAAAAAAAAACTCACACCCAGACATTCTGCAGTCCCTCACGCATGCGCGCACACACACACACACACACACACACACACACACACACACACACACACACACACACACACACACACACACACACACACACACACACACACACACACACACACACACACACACGTCACACATACACAAACACCAACACATCCTGCACTCACACTCATACTTCCACCTCCCTACCCTAACCCACACATACAACTTACAAAAACACTCACATACACTCACTCACCTTAAATTCCGGACACCATCCCAGCCAAACACTTCATGTAATGTAGCATAAATGCATAAGCGCGGATTAAAGATATTCAGATTCATGCTTATGCACTTCCATTATTTTGAAGATTCGCCTTTAAAGTCTCGGGATACTGAAATTCGAGATTTCAGTATTTTGAGATTATAAAGGGGAACTATATATATATATATATATATATATATATATATACACATATATATATATATGTATACATATATATATATATATAGAGAGAGAGAGAGAGCTTATGTATGTCTTATTCTTTCCACTTAATTGGCATGATTTATATCTGTTGATAGACTGCAAACTGCAAATGTATATGTGCATTTGGGTTCCCATGAGTACATGTGAGTTTGCATCTAGAATTACAGGATGAAAGTTCTCTTTTCCTGAGGAGGCTATGTATGTCTTTATTCTTGGTGTACACTGGAGAAGTTTTATCCTAGGCAGACAAACTGATGAGGTTGTTTACAAAGCCAGAATCATAGTCAGTGTGGAATGGAGGAGGCAGTCTCCCTGGGTGAAAGATGTTAGAGGACACATTTGGCAGATGACGATTGCTGGTTAATGCAGTGCTCACATTTGTTTCCATGCTGGCATTTCTGAATACCAGCATGGAAATGAAAATTGCTTTGCATTCAGGACTGAAGGACTTGCTTCAACCCTTTGCATGTAGTGTAAGTTGTAGCAAGCAGTATGATACAATGCTTACCTTTTTTTCTGTTTCTCACTTAGATGTAAGAACCTTGTGCTTCTCGTTATGACAGGACTGTCACATTGGAGTACTTCTTTTTAAAGCCTGATGACCTGGATGATACAAGACTGAGTAGTAGCTCAGGTTGTACAACAGCTGGATTGAGGATGGTGAGAAGGGAGTGGCGGCTATGGCCTGTCCATTCTGGGGGGGGGGTAATTCTTGGATGGCTTGCCTGTAATTTCCGTGTTAAAGTAGAGGCCCAAAGCATTGAAAATAGAAGTCAGTGCAGAGAAAGACATGATCTTTGTGTACCCAAGCCAATGATTGTAGTCCTTGTCCCTGCAGCTGATCAGGTCATCACAAGGGGAGGGGTTATGGCAGGGGGAAAACCCCAAGTTGTCTGTATGGACGAGGGCTCCTCTGCAGAACCACAGGTAAGCTGTAGGGCAACAATGTTGACTGATGCACATTTGGAACACTGCAAGGCACAGCTCTGAAGGTAATACTGTAAAGGTGACCACATAGGTTAAAGGACTTCAAATTAATACTTTCCCTAGGTCTGTAGGATGAACTTGAAGAAATTACTCATAATACATTCAGCCAAGCCCACTGACCATAATGGGATTTCTTCCATACAGAAGTGTAAGCTGTTTACTTCGTAAGAAAAAAACATGTTATATTGCTACAATGTCAAATTGGTCTTTAATGGGATGCACATCACATTATTGAATATAGATAACTGCGATGCAGTTAGACTACATTAAAACATAGTTTTGGCATTGTTTTGTGTGTGTGTGTGTGTGTATGTGTATATATATATATATATATATATATATATATATATATATATATATATCACAGTTAAAAGTACTTACCATGGTTACACTGCATAGTGGGCTGAAGCCCTGATTATGACTCTGATGACTCAAGATCAGTTAGCACATCAAGTGCTGGAGAGGTTGGGTGTGGTGGTGTGAGTGAGTAGCTAACACTGCCTAACCCATCACTGGGGGAGGTAGGGGGTCACACTTGCTGTAGTGCCAGATCCTACTGCAGACAGAGGTGTTCCACATGCAGTAAGGATATGGGCTGTGGTAATGTATGCTTAGCTTTGCAAAGACAACTATGCCTACAGAAGAAGGTGTTGCAGATGTTCATATCTATAATCATGTATTTCAGCTGCTGGGATTCTGATTAGGGCCACAGCAAGAAATAACCTCTAAGGACTTTATGGATGATAACCTCTTGCTGAAAGCTGTCACTCCACAGGGGAAAGAGTGATCTGACTCACTGTGGGATATCTGATGGTTATTAGGCAGCAGGTGACAGAAATGCTCAGAGGAAAAAGAAATCTGTGTATCAGTGTTAAAGGTAATGATGTCCAAAACATACAGACCCATTTCATATATATATTGAGAGAGAGAGAGTACTAACCAACTGGCAGTGTGAACATTGGCTGTAGATGATTGTCACCGCTGAAGTGACACCCTGACCCCACGTGCAAAAATGGGAAAATGGATGGCTGGATTGATATATTATAAATATACACACTCACACATATACACACACAAAAAAAATAGACTTTGTATACATACAAGAAACACCCCCACCCTAGCATTCATATCATATACTACGATGTTCCATTATCAGCTTACAGAGGATAGAATGTATCTTGTTTTACTGCATCTTCTCAAAAGCTTTCCATCCCAACCTATTTCATACACGTCATACACACTGATATACTGTGATGCTCCATGCTTAGCCTAGAGAGGGTAAAATGTTTCCTGTTTATGGCAACCATTCAAGAAACTTCCACCAATATATATAGAGATACGTGTGTGTGTATATATATATATATATATATATATATATATATATATATATATATATATATACATACATACACACACATGCACACAGACACACACACACACACACAGATATATATATATATATATATATATATATATATATATATATATATATATATATATATATATATATATACAGGTGGACAGTAGTCTCTCCTTTGATCACATCGCCACAGTAGTCAGGAAGTCCTTCTATGTGGCACACCTTATCATAAAAGGGTTCTCATCCAGGAAAAAAGAGGTCATTGTTCCCCTCTACTCGGCACTCATTAGACCCATTATAGAGTACAACGCTCCTTTTGGAATGTACCTCACAAGACATCTGCAGCAGCTGGAAAGGCCACAGAAGTACCTCACAAAGAGGATTACTGGCCTCAAACAAATGCCCTATACTGACCGCCTCAAAAAACTCCAGCTTTACTGCATAGCATATCGCCTACTCCGAGGTGATCTCTGCCTAACATATAAAGCTATGTCAAACCCAGAGCTGTTGGACATGCTACACCTAAAGAAATCCCAATCCCTCTGAGCTACATGCTCTAGGGACCTAAACATTGTCACCACAATAAATAGGACATGCTGGAGGGATAGATTCCTGTCCCAGAGACTTCCCATACTCTGGAACAGGCTACACATCTATGTCAAGCAAAGTTCTTCATTAGCACTCTTCAAGAAATATCTTGATGAGTGGATGGGAAATAGGAAATACACCCTGGGGATCACGTCTGTGTCTCTGCTCGACAGTGGCACAGGAAAATAACTTTCTTGGGTGGAGTAAGCCAGGTAACTTTGTTGGCTAAGCTTATGTAGACTCTTGGGCCGATAGCCTAATACCTACCTATGAACCTAAATATATATATATATATATATATATATATATATATATAGATACACAACAGGGTGCTTACAAATACATGCAGTACATTATGATGTTCCATTGTTAGCCTGTGGAAGGTGGAATATATCCTGTTTTATGGCAACCTTTTAAAAGCCTTGTGTCATACATACATACATGCATAACTTTTTTTTCAGAAATTAAAAGATTATTGTGGAAAAGTTATGGATGTTATCAAATTCTGAACTACCTGGGGGTAGTTTAGCCTTAAGATTTAATGCAGCATTGTTGGCACAGAGTACTGTGAAATGGCATAGTGCTGTGCTGTGTCTTAAGGCATGATCTTGCTGTTTATGTTTCACTTGCGTAGTGCCTCAGAACATAAAGCACAACATGAAATGTATGTATAATACACCTCTACATCTCTATCTATGTGTGTGTGTGTGTGTGTGTATGTATATATATATATATATATATATATATATATATATATATATATATATATATATATATATATATATATATATATATATATATATATATATATATATATATATATATGTTTACATTTGTTGACCAGGAGTGTCCGACTGGGTGTAGGTCCATTTTCAGCTCGGGGAGAAAAGCTCCACAGTTAAAATATACAGACAGTAGTTACATTGGATTTACATAGGGATTAACAATTTGATTAACATAGCAATTAACAATTACAAACATAGTTATAGATGAAGAACATAGTACATCACTAGACAACTAGAATCTTTATCTGCGAAGTACATGACAGACATTAACAATTTTTACAATAAGAAGTTCCTGCTGTATAATAAGTAGTAGGCTTATGAGCATCCGAGCTTGCTATAATCAGTGTAGTTAGTGGGTTGGAAAGAAAGGTAGTGGTTGGATGGGGTGGGTGATATTAGAGTGGGAGTTGCAAGGGCATAGCCTGCATGTTTGTAAGTGCGCTTTTGGTAAAGTTTTGAAGTGGCTGCATGATGGTACGGAGGTAATTGTGGGTGGGAGGGAGTTCCATAATTTGGCTATGGCGCTTCACCAGCAGATTTATTGGCTTTAGTCGTCTGCAAGTGATTTTTGTTGCTGGATCTTAGTGGTCTGGTGGTGCGATAGGATTGGAGTAGATTCTGGAGGGATGGGACATTTAATGAATGGTTTACTAGTTTGTGGGCAGGTGTGAGCTGATACCATTTTAGGAGGTGAGGGAGTTCAAGCCAGCCTAATTCAGCAAGTGAGAGACAGTGGTGACTATGGTAGGATGCCCCTGTGGCGAATTTGACGATTTTGTTGTAGGAGGTCTCTATCTTTTTTAGATTGCATTGCCTTAGGTTGGTATATATTGGAGAGGCATAAAGTAGGGTGGAGATAAGGTGGGAATTTGCTACTGAAATCTTTGCTGCTTTAGTGAGAAGTTGCTTATTTCTGTATAACGCTCCTAGTTTTTTGTGGACTTTTTTATGGTCATGGATATGTGAATGTCAAATTTTAATTTATTGTCTATTTCCACTCCTAGCAATTTGGTGTGTTCTATTGGGTATATAGTGGGTGTTGTATTTTGCTGTGATGTTAAAGTGAGAGTTGTTTTGAGTATGTTTTGTGGGTTGGAAGATGAGTAGTTTAGTTTTGTTTGGGTTGAGTAGTAACTGGGCATCGGATAACCAAGTTGCAACAGAGGAAAAGGCTTCCTGTATGACTTTTTGCAGTGTGGGTAGGGACTGGCCTGAGCAGATGATGGTTGAGTCATCTGCGCATTGTATGAGTGGGCCATGTTTGGTGGCACAGGCTAGATTATTGGTGAAAATAGAGAAGAGTAGCGGTCCACGGATGGATTCTTGGGGAACCCCTATAGAGACAGGTAGTTGGGGAGATATGTCATTGTGCCATACAATGGATTGTTGGCGTTCAGACAGGTAACTATGAAACCAGTTGGTGACTGATTGAGAGAAGGATAGGTTATTGAGGACAGAGATAAGTTGTTTGTGTGGGACCATGTCAAATGCTTTAGATTGGTCTAGGAAAGTAGCAGAGGAGAGATAGCCATTGTTTTTATGCTGAAGGATAGTGTTAGTAAAGAAGAGTAAGGCAGTGGTGGTGCTATGGTTTGAACCATGCTGAGTATTGGAAAGGAGGTTGTTAGTAAAGAGGTAGTCTGAGACCTGAGAGTGAATGCATCTCTCTAGTATTTTGGAGTGTGGAGAGAGAATAGCTATGGGGTGGTAATTGGTTAGTTCTGTGGAGGGGTGACCTTTGTGGAGGGGAATTATATGTGATACTTTCCATAGTGTGGGAATGTAACTTTCTGATAGAGATCGGTTAATAAAGATGGATACTGGGTAGGCCAGACCATCAGCTGCGATTTGTAGGTATTCACTTGGGAGGTTGTCTGCTGCTAATTTGGTGGGCTTAAGTTTAGTTAAGAGTTTTTTTATGTTGGAGGTAGGTACAGGAGAAAAAGAGAAGGCAGTGGGGAGATTACTAGCTGAAGGTGTGGGTTGGAGGGCAGGGGGGTTATGGCTTGTGTGAAGTGTGTTGAATGAGGTAGCAATATTTTCGGAGGAGTGAGGGATGTTAGGAGGAGGGGTACTGACTTTACCTGGGTGGAGGATGGAGTTTATGGAGGACCAGAATTGTTTGGGGCTGTGTTGGGAGGAGTCTAGGGCAGACTGGTAGTATTGGAATTTGTCCTGTTTTATTAGCTTTTTGACTCTATTGCGTAGTTCTAGGAATTTCTGTCTAGTTGAAGGGGGTTTTGGTTTTGCTTCAGTGCTCCCAGGCTTTATCCCTTTTTTTCATTTCTGACTTAGTGGTTGTCTGTAGCCATGGGGGGGTTGTGCTTTGGCTCTGGAAAGTCTTATGGGGGCATGGTAATTAAGGATTCTCAGGAAGGTAGTATTAAAAAATTCAACTGCGTCATCAAGACTGAGGTACTTTAGAGGATGCCAGTTACATTCTTTGAGGGATGAGATGAACGTGAGTGGGTTAAAGTTTAGTTTTTTACATATTTGATGGTAGATGACAGGTTTAGCTTGGTATAGGTATTTTTTTAGTAGGAATGTTGGGGGAGTGATCACTGAGGCTATCTGATAAGCAGCCTGTTATATATGACTGGGGGCTCTTACTGACTAGTATCCAGTCCAGGATAGTGTGCTTGTTGGGTGTTTTTATTTATCCTGGTTGGCGACTGGACTTGTTGGGTGAAACCATGAAGGTTTACATGATGGGTTGGATGGTTGCCAGAACAGGATTGCCAGTCAATATTGAAATCACCTAAATTTCTAGTTTCTTGGGGGAGATGGTGGGTAGACCAGCTGAGGAGGTTTTCTAGTGGAGGGATGTTTTGGCCAGGTTGGAAGTAGCATCTAATTATGTTGATGGTTTTGTTTTGGTTTATTTTGAGGTTGGAATATATTATTTCTTCATTGCCTATTTGTGGAGCTGATGATTTTAAGATCTGGATGTCTAGATGCTGTTTAAATATTATAGCTACACCGCCTCCTTTCTTGTTTAGCCGGTCTACTCTTAGTATGCCGTAACCGGTAGGGAGGATTTGCTCACTGGTAATGTGAGGTTTTAGCCAGGTTTCTGTCAGGGTGACTATAGCTGGGGAGTACAAGTCTATGGTGGCATGGAGTTCATGGACTTTGTTGGATATACTTCTAATATTTAGGCTTAGTAGAAGGAAGTCACTTGGCTTTCTATTGGCTGTAATATGGGAGAAGTTGTGGTTTCTTGTCTGATTATGAGGATTGGGCTTGGCGATGGTAGAGCCAGGGAAACCAAGTAAAGCAAAAAATAACCAACGAAAACAAAATCCAAGCCAAAGCAGGAGACAAAATATCCAACAGCAATAGCGTCCTTCAATTTTAACGCCCGCTTTCGTCACAAGACTTCCTTGGCTTGGATTTTGTTTTTGATGGTAGAGCCAGGGTTGGGGTGCATGTCTCCACTTAGGGCTAGTTTTGATATGCATGAGGTTATTAGTTTTCTTAGTTTTTGAATGTGTTTGTTTATTAGGGAAACTTTATGATTGTGCTCTGTGGGTAATAGGTATGGTATTAGGGTTACTATGTTAAGTTGCAGTAATGCTTTATGTTTGAGTAATATAGTTGCTAGAATATGCGGGGGGTGCATAGGGATGGTTCTTGAATTGGAGCTGAGTGAGGGTGAGACATGATTGGTGGTGTGAGTAGTAGTACAGTAGTAGTGGTTGAGTGGAGGAAGATGGAGTTTTGGTAGGATGTAAGATATGCAAGGAGAGTGCTTGCAGTGAACATAGGTAAGGTATGCTTATACATGTTAGCTGAGGAGAAGTGATAGTAGTGGGAAGATGGAAGAGGTAGTGTTGTGTTTAGTGCTGTGGTTGGATATTGGAAAGATGGGAGGGGTTTGTGAGTGTAATAAAGGTAGGACCACTGGGGCGGGAGGGAATAGGGGGCAGGGTGGGGAGTGATGCGGGTAGAGACCCTGTTAGTTGCTCTTATGAGAGGGCTGGAAACAATCAGGTAACAGAGTAAACTGATAAACTAACATATGATAGTGAGTGTGGAGACTCAGGTAGGTACCCTGTATTTTCACAAACTATCAGTTAGCTGTGTCCCAGTTCAGGCAGTTTTAATAAGTTCTATGGCAGAGCCGAGTATGAGGTGCTCAAAGGGTGGTTGTAGTTTTTAAAATGGTGCCTGCCACAGGTAATATTTATTAACTTTGGGATTGGCTTAAGGTAATAAACAGGGAAAGGGGAGGGGAGAACAAGGGTGTGAGCAGGCAGTTCTTTTGTACTGCTGCTAATGAGCCAAAGCAAAGACCAGTTTGTGTTTAAGAAACAATCCGAATTGACCAAAGACTGCTCTGAAACTGTAAGTCATTTCTTAAGAATTTCTCAGGTGGAAAAACAGGATAACCTTGTATCAGTAGGCTACTGTGTTCTCAGTTTAAATTAACAAACACAGTATTTATCAGTTATGGATATATATATATATATATATATATATATATATATATATATATATATATATATATCAGTGTGTGTGTGTGTGTGTGTGTGTGTGTGTGTGTGTGTGTGTGTGTGTGAGTGTTATATAAGGAGCTGCCAGTTGCATAACCAGCCTTTTGGATTTTGGTATACCATTGAGGCACTTCTAATGACCCCCAGGTTTTGTCGTCAGCTCTCCATCCAACATTATTTTGCATATTTTCCTCCTTAACCGTGGAATTCACTATCCTTTGAGATGAAATCTGACCCTAACTTGAAGCTGTTCTAAACATCCAATAACACGATTCCTAAAACTTATATACGTTGATTTTAAGTATATTTTTATATACATTATTTTCTTTGTTATACCTGTTTTAGTTTTCTGTGGTCTAGCTACATTACTTATTACCTAAAGCCCAGGAAACATTTAGGCATTTTGTTGTGCTTATGTTTTCATTTAATAATAAGAGCTGAACTTCTTCTTTCGGCTTTTTCCCGGTTAGGGGTCGCCACAGCGGATCACCTTGTCCGCACATTGAATGGCAGTGGAGTTTTACAGTGTCGAGTTGCCAGCCCGGCGCCCAACCTTCCACAGAAGGCACACTCACACACACACCTAGGTCCAATTTAGAGTGTCCAATCCACCTGCAGCATGTCTTTGGGATGTGGGAGGAAACCGGAGCACCCGGAGGAAACCCACGCGACCACAGAGAGGACATGCAGACTCCGCACAGAAGGCACCCCAGCCGAGGATCGAACCGGAGAACCTCTTGCTGTGAGGCAGTAATGCTAACCACTGCACCACCGTGGCCACCCTAATAATAAGAGCTGAACAAAATCTCTAATCCTGTAACAATTTATGCATTGTCACATAATCTGCCTCCTTGCTGTTCCATGTCTTCGTCTGCCTCCTTGCTTTTCCTTGTCTTCCATCTAGTTTACTTAAAAGTTTTGGTTCACAAACTTCATTTACCCCCTCAAAAATACCACAAATGCATTAGTATTTCTTATCTGCAGAGTGATACCATGTCTTAGCATTGTATTTATTTACTGTTTGCGTTACATATATGTATTTTTATAAGTTCTGCTGTTGAGTATTAAGTTATAACCTTGCATAGCAATCAATTAACTAAAATAGGCAGATGAACTATTTTACATTAAAATACACAAAACATATTATTACTATGCATAATCTACTAAATATAAAATTCAAATGCAGCTATCCATTTTATAAATGCAGTAAGGCACTTTGGGGGGGTGCATGGTATAGAAATTGGTCAAACACCCCCGCGTCAGGTAAGACACAATATCTATACAGTGACCATGCAAATCACTTTGTGACTTACCATTTATTTATACAAAAATGACATTAAAATTTAATTTCCATGTAAGGTTAGGGGACAAGGAAACATGTACACCGAATACAATTTGTCCGCTGGCGGATAATGATGGAGTACCAGCATCTGGCTGCTGTTAACATGGAGGAAGAATAAGAAGTAAGATCTGCGCAACAAAAATGGTGACAATTTATTTATTTATTATACGTTTATTTACTGGGTAGGTGAGCTGGGCTAGTGACCCTTTTCATCTAAAACCTGGGCACAAGATGGTAAAAAGAAAATAAAACCGGAGGAAGTGCAGTCAGAAAAGATATCAGCAAGCCAATATTTGGGAATGAAGTTTGTGCAGCACATCTGTTCTTATTTCTTGAAGGAGAAGATGCAAGCATTATTGCTCAGACAATCCACAAATGAGAGCAGGATGGTCATATGGTGAAGGAGGACAGTCAGTCAATAAAATAAATAATTATGAGTAGAACCATAAGATGTGTTACTACAATTCATGTTGCCTGGATATCTGAAGAGCATGCAAGGAGACAGCAGTGTTTCACCAGAATATATCCTCTTAACTTGGGATGCTGTGTCTTACTTATGAGATCTATGTGCATACAGTAATACGTCCCTGCTTGTGGCTTTGTTGTGGTTTACAGTGAAAGCCAACTTACTCATTCATCTTTTTTTGCTGAATGGGCTGGATTGAAAATACTGTAAATATTACCTGCTTAATGTATACCTATATTCTGATATTGTGTAATGACACTGCCTTCTTAGATTTGGATATGGCTGAAGAGAGTTCTCAGCACATCTACCAGGTTAAATGAGTGTAATAAATTTATATGCAATTACTAATGCAATGTTGAATTAATCTTACAATCACTTCCATGTTCATCGACTCCTGGAATGCAAGTCTGAGATTATCACAGAGTCAGCATCAGCAGGATAAATAAAGTGCTATCTTACTGTACCATGACTTCTGTGGATAAGTCATCCTTATTCAAAGCAGCTATGATAGATATACTTTCTATATTTTAACTGTTAAAGCCTCTTCTTCCACTGTGCAATGATATACCAAAGCTGTCCTTCTTCAGAACAGGGAGATGGGTCTTTGGATGGCAGCAACTCTGTTGCATTTTGTTGACATAATTAATCCAGATGGACCTATGACCCATTTCTCTGAGTTTAAAAGGGTAATATTTATCCTGAAATGGAAAAGTATGGTCAGTACACCAAAAGATAATACCCTGTTTTTTATTGATAAGTACTTCCTTAAACAGATGATACACCACTTTAACATCAAGCTGAAGAACGGCATCTCAAAAGTGCTCCTTGCTGTTGCTGCCTCTGACCTCATCTCTATGTTGCAATGAAATTTCACTATTGGCATATAAAGCCAAGGACCACATACAGTCTTCTGGCATGAATAGTGAGTGTGTAGTCCACTGAATCTCTGAGAGTGGCAGACAGTAGTGGAGTTCAGGGCATGATGTGCCCATTTTAACCCTTTCCAACTGACCTTTCCAGTTTGCTCAGCCTGTTCTTTAATGTCAAAGGCCTACTGAGCTTAAGATGTTGTCACTGAAAAACAGTGTCCCCACCCAATCCTCATCACATCTACCCATCAGAATCCCTCGTTAATTGTACCACCAGGCTCTATTCAGATAAAGATCAGCATTGTGATAGGATATATTTATGATACTTAGGAAATGAAGATATCTGCAACATTTTATCACATATAACAATTACCACAGAATACGTACTTGTTTTACCTAAACAGTTAAGGATTCTTATTGTCAGCAATGGAGTGTTGCTGTTACTCATGCAGCTGTAGAAGTTTAATAAGAGACAATTTAAAAAAGTACAAGTTACTTGAAGTTGCCTTACCACTTGTGTGGTATCCACTGTCAGTCACAGATGACTGTGCAGGGCTACTAGATCTCGCATGTACAGTATGAGGTATGGTGTGGAGACTTGCTAAGGACTACAACTTTGAATATACAATTAAACCTTGTAATTTAGCTACTTTTGATTGAATAACATTTGCATTTACTATGGAACACTTTTTGTCAAATTGTTAGTAAAGCAAAAACATTGGCACTGTTTCTAGAGACACTCCAATAATTTTTCACAGAGCTGTCATCTGAAATAAGTGTAGAAATAAGTTTCCTAGTTTACCACATGTTTACTTTGTCATGCGAGGGAGACAAAGAGTTCAAAATCATGTTAGTATAACACCTCTTCTGGTCATTTTGCGGTGTAACAAGTTGGAAACTAATACCAAACACTAGAGTAATGCAGAGGAAGTCATGAAAAGGTGAAATGCAGCAATTGCTTATGTTTTTTTCTTTAACAGTGTAAGCATCAGTGCTGAAATAAAGCCATCACACTAAATGCAAACTTGCTTGCAGTCTAAGCCTTCCTGCCCTACTGCCACAAGTAAAAGTGGAAGATACACAAACCCATTAAAACTAATAGGTATTTGTTTAAAAATTAACATTCACCATTACAAATAAGTAAAATGTCGGTCATTCTTAAAAACATAGTAAATCATACTTCATTTAAAGCTTTAGAATTTTATAACTTAGCAGTACAAATCTATAAAACTAGTTGAACTAAAATATAATAGTTTAGACCAAGAGATGAAAAGTACCTTTAAGGAAGTAATTGAGTGTATTGTACCTTTAATAAGAAAGTAATTGAGTGGATTAATTGGGGTAGTTATGTTATATAAAAGGAAGTGATGTTTGATGTTCCAGTAGTGAAGGGATAAAAGTGCTTAGTGAATGACTAAAATGCTGTATTTTTAATATTTATAGTGAAGTTCCTGTGTTTCTTGGTGCCATCGATCCAAAGTGTCACCATTGTCTTTGGTTTAGTGTGTTTTTTATGCTGACATTCAGCATCTTAAACTGCGGTATTCAGTTGGCATAACCTATTTTAAGTAACACTGAGGAGTCTCAGTTCAGCTTTCTGCAAAGTAAAACTGTCAAGTGAAAAGCCAGAGAGCTAAAAAATATCTCACTCTGCCAGAAACTCTCCATATGCTCTGTAATATGTTTTTACAAGTAGTTGCAATATATTTTATAATCCTAAAAACCTTTATTTGAATCTGTTATGCAAAGGAAGACCAAAATTACCTAGGTGCTCAAAGAGAAAGTGGAAGCAGTGTTGCTGAAAAATCCACAGGAGATATACATTAAAGTCACACCTCTTCCCTGAAGACAAAGGTTTCGTGTATAGATGCAGATTAGTCACAGCTATTCTGTCACATGCCTTCAAAGTAACACTGTTTTTATTGTGTTGTTCTGGATGGTTATTATTGCAGCCTGACACTAAAGTCCTGCTGCCACTGAACACTGTTACTCCTTCTGTTATCTGAATGCCTTGGTTTGTTTCTCAACTCACCCAAAGAACTCAGCAATATGCTCAGTCAGAGTCACAGTACCAGTGGCGTGTGCGTATGTATGTATGTATATATATATATATATATATATATATATATATATATATGTATGTGTGTGTGTGTGTGTGTGTATATGTATCTATGTATGTGTGTGTGTGTGTGTGTGTGTGTGTGTGTGTGTGTGTGTGTGTATATATATATATATATATATATATATATATATATATATATAAAACCAAACTAATGAAAAAGTTAAAGTGGCAATAGCGAACAGACTGGAACTGGAAACCTGGAACACAAATTCTGCAACACCAGTAAAAGACCACGATATTATTTATTAAAGATTTTTTTTTTTTTTTTTTTTAAAGACCACGATATTATTTATTAAAGATAAGCGCTTTCGGTAGAGAGCAATCTCCCCACCTTCATCAGATCACAATTTTATTATAAAACACCACACGTTCTTATATATCCATCCCATTCAATTAAAAGATCAATTAACAAAGTTGTTGATACAATGATAAGTTAATGAATTGTTAATTGTAAATAATAAACTAATCAACTATATTATCTAGGCCATTTCTATTCAATAAACAATTTTAAAAATATATGTAGTAACAATAATAATATATAGTGACCATGAAAAACATTGTCTCTTGTTGTGGTCCTTTTAGATTAAAGCACTCGTGCCTTTTTGTAACCGCAGGTAAAAAGGGGGTATAAAAGCCCATATAGAAACATGTTCAAAAAAACCCACATGTGTCAACATATAAAAAACTATAAAAGACTGAAAATACAATAAAAGACTGAAATACTGTGAAAATATTAACCATTGAAACAGCATGCTTTTTTATATGTATATATATGTAAAAGGCTTCCATTAGAAAGCCTTTTTAAGAGAGTTTTTTATATGTTTAAAAAGAAAGTTCTTTAACCACCCTTCTAAAAACTCTTTAATATAAACAACTATTTGGGGGAAAGGAAAAAGAAGGGGGGTAAATTTTTATTTTAAAAACCCTATTTAGACCTAAATAAAACAATGTTTGTATAAAAACATGTTTTCAAAAGCTATTTCAAGAAAACTCACGCAACACAACATCAAAGAATCAAACTACCCTTATCATCAATTAAACCCTACCCTATCCTATCTCATCAGGGCCTTTAATTTCAAAATGCATTTGATGGAGGCTACCTCATTAAGTCCCGGAAAAATGTATGATAAAGTCCGGATTTGCCAAAATACCTCCTGCTCCTCTAGTTGCAATTGCCAAGGCCCTCCTCTAAGGGATGGCTGTATTTGCTGAATAACTGAAAACAAAAAGGAGTGGTCAGGGTGTGAAATAACATGTTTGGCCAATGCATTGTTCATGTCATTAGTACTAATGGCATGAACATGTGCATAAATTCTTTTCTTGAAAGCCCTATCTTTTTAAACATATAAAAAACTCTCTTAAAAAGGCTTTCTAATGGAAGCCTTTTACATATATATACATATAAAAAAGCATGCTGTTTCAATGGTTAATATTTTCACAGTATTTCAGTCTTTTATTGTATTTTCAGTCTTTTATAGTTTTTTATATGTTGACACATGTGGGTTTTTTTGAACATGTTTCTATATGGGCTTTTATACCCCCTTTTTACCTGCGGTTACAAAAAGGCACGAGTGCTTTAATCTAAAAAGACCACGACAAGAGACAATGTTTTTCATGGTCACTATATATTATTATTGTTACTACATATATTTTTAAAATTGTTTATTGAATAGGAATGGCCTAGATAATATAGTTGATTAGTTTATTATTTACAATTAACAATTCATTAACTTATCATTGTATCAACAACTTTGTTAATTGATCTTTTAATTGAATGGGATGGATATATAAGAACGTGTGGTGTTTTATAATAAAATTGTGATCTGATGAAGGTGGGGAGATTGCTCTCTACCGAAAGCGCTTATCTTTAATAAATAATATCGTGGTCTTTTAAAAAAAAAAAAAAAAAAAATCTTTAATAAATAATATCGTGTTCTTTTACTGGTGTTGCAGAATTTGTGTTCCAGGTTTCCAGTTCCAGTCTGTTCGCTATTGCCACTTTAACTTTTTCATATATATATATATATATATATATATATATATATATATATATATATGCTATACAAGTTTAAAACGGTAGTGTTTTTCATCTCTTTTCCTGTTAATCGAATTATGTAACAGTTGAAGTTCATTATATCGAATGTTCATTACATAATGCAAAGATTTTTGCCCTTTTTTCAAGTTGACCAACCCTTGAGTTAGTATATTTAATTTTTTGGAACTGTGGGGATAGAGTCCCCAAGTCAGGGTTGAGGGGATGAAGCCATCCACATATAAAATGTGTTTTTGTTTTGTTTTGTTTTACTTTTTGTAATCACAAATATAACCTGTTGGTTTATATTTGTGATTAATTTTTTTGTAATGATTTTAGTGGCAATTAATGGTAATTGCCAGTGAGTTTGTTCAATATTTTGTGTTTCAGTCAACCAGCAATTATTCATTATAAACATACATACAGTAAACTGCGGTGGTGGTGCTGTGGTAGCGTTGTCAACTCACAGTAAAGACGTTGTCCTGTTTGATTCTCAGCTAAAGCATCTTCTGTGTGGAGACATGCGTGAATGGGCATACCTTCGTTGAAGGTTGAACGTCAGGGCTGGCAACTCGGTACGTAAAAATCTGCTGCCAATCATTAGCGGACCGGAGTTCCGCTGTGGCGACCCCTAACCGGGAAAAGCCGAAAGATCCAACAACAATCCTTCTGTCTCACATTGTGTGACAAAATGAATTGCAGGGTTATTTGTTTAAACTTAATTTTATCAAATATTCATTTTGTTGGATGTGTGCTTTCTCATAAAAGGTAAATGAGGTTTATAGTAGGGGTGTGCATGTGTGTGTGTGTGTGTGTGTGTGTGTGTGTGTGTGTGTGTGTGTGTGTGTGTGTGTGTGTGTGAATGTTTCTGGGTTAGGGTTAGAGTGTTTTTTGGTTAAGTTTAAGTAAGAGGATAGCTTTAGTGATGTAGTTATGTTTGGATGTGTGTGTATCTATGTATGTTTGTCTGAGCCTGTCTTGTTTAGTGGTAGCATTACGGAATTTTTTTTTTTAAGGTAAGGTGTAGGCTTAGGAGAAAGGTCAGGGATAGCACATATTATGAAAATGATGCTTGGCACCAGATGTCCAAGCCACGAATCTAACCCAGGTCGCTTGGGCAGTAGTTAGTGTTTTATCTCTCTACACCCCAGAGCTGGCTACTCACAGCTTTTTTTTATCAGATTACAGATATGGAAAAATATTTTGAAATTTATTGTTTTAGCACCAAAATAGTTAAAAATGATAAAAAGGAAATACCTAAATGGGAATATATATATATGTGTATATGTAAATATGTATATGTGTATATGTGTATATGTAAATATATATATATATATATATATATATATATATATATATATATATATATATATATATTTATTTAAATTTGTTGACCAGGAGTGTCCGACTGGACGTAGGTCCATTTTCAGTGGAGGCCTGGGGAGAAAAACTCCACAGTTAAAATAGACAGTAGTTACATTGGATTACATAGCGATTAACAATTTAACATAGCAATTACTTACAACATATTAACAGATGAAGAACATAGTACATCAGTAGACAACTAGAATCTTTATCTGTGAAGTACATAACAGACATTAACAAATGTTACAATGAGAAGTTCCTGCTGTATAATAAGTACTAGGCTTATGAGCATCTGAGCTTGCTATAATTAAGGTAGTTAGTGGAGTGGAACGAAAGGTAGTGGATGGATGGGGTGGATGATATTAGAGTGGGAGTTGCAAGGGCATAGCCAGCATGTTTTTAGGTGCGTTTTTAGTAAAGTTTTGAAGTGGGTGCATGATGGTATAGAGGTAATTGTGGGTGGGAGTGAGTTCCATAATTTGGCTATGGCGCAAGAGAATAGTGCTTCACCAGCAGAGTTATTGGCTTTAGTGATCTGCAAGTGATTTTTGTTGCTGGATCTTAGTGATCTGGTGGTGCAATAGGGTTGGAGTAGATTCTGGAGGGATGGGACATTTAGTGGATGGTTTACTAGTTTGTGGGCGAGTGAGAGTTGATACCACTGAAGGAGGTGAGGGAGTTCAAGCCAGCCCAATTCAGCAAGTGAGAGACAGTGGTGACTACGGTAGGATGTCCCTGTGGTGAATTTGGCGATTTTGTTGTAGCAGGTCTCTAGCTTGTTTAGATCGCATTGCCTTAGGTTGGTACATATAGGAGAGGCATAAAGTAGGGTGGAGATAAGGTGGGAATTTGCTACTGAAATCTTTGCTGCTTTGGTGAGAAATTGCTTATTTTTGTATAACGCTCCTACTTTTTTGTGGACTTTTTTTATGGTCATGGATATGTGAATGTCAAATTTTAGTTTATTGTCTATTTCCACTCCTAGCAATTTGGTGTGTTCAGTTGGGTATATAGTGGTGTTGTCTTTTGCTGTGATGTTAAAGTGAGAGTTGTTTTGAGTATGTTTGGTGGGTTGGAAGATGAGTAGTTTAATTTTGTTTGGGTTGAGTATTAATTGGGCATCGGATAACCATGTTTCAACAGAGGAAAAGGCTTCCTGTGTGACTTTTTGCAGTTTTGGTAGGGACTGGGCTGAGCAGATGATGGTTGAGTCATCTGCGTATTATATGAGTGTGCCATGTTTGGTGGCAGAGGCAAGATTATTGGTGTAAACAGAGAAGAGTAGGGGTCAAAGGATGGATCCTTGGGGAACCCCTATAGAGACAGGTAGTTGGGGAGATATGTCATTGTGCCATACAATGGATTGTTGGCGTTCAGACAGGTAACTATGAAACCAGTTGGTGACTGATTGAGAGAGGGATAGGTTACTGAGGACAGAGATGAGTTGTTTGTGTGGGACCATGTCAAATGCTTTAGATAGGTCTAGGAAAGTAGCAGAGGAGAGATAGCCATTGTTTTTATGCTGAAGGATAGTGTTAGTAAAGGAGAGTAAGGCAGTGGTGGTGCTATGGTTTGGTCGGAAACCATGCTGAGTACTGGAAAGGAGGTTGTTAGCAAGGCGGTAGTCTGAGATATGAGAGTGTATGCATCTTTCTAGTATTTTGGAGAGTGGAGAGAGAATAGCTATGGGGCGGTAATTGGTTAGTTCTGCGGAGGGTCCGCCTTTGTGGAGGGGAATTATATGTGATACTTTCCACAGTGTAGGAATGTAACTTTCTGACAGAGATCGGTTAATCAAGATGGATACTGGGTAGGCCAGAGCATCAGCTGCAATTTGTAGGTATTCACTTGGGAGGTTGTCTGCTGCTAATTTGGTGGGTTTAAGTTTAGTTAAGAGTTTTTATTATGTTGGAGGTAGGTACAGGAGAAAAAGAGAAGGCAGTGGGGAGATTACTAGTTGAAGGTGTGGGTTGGAGGGGAGAGGGGTTGTGTTGTTTAGCTAGTGATAGTATGGTTTGGGTGAAGTGTGTGTTGAATGAGGTAGCAATATTTTCTGAGGAGTGAGGGATGTTAGGTGGAGGGGTACTGACTTTACCTGGGTGGAGGATGGAGTTTATGGAGGACCAGAATTGTTTGGGGCTGTGTTGTGAGGAGTCTAGGGCAGATTGGTAGTATTGGAATTTGTCCAGTTTTATTAGCTTTTTGACTCTATTGCATAGTTCTAGGAATTTCTGTCTTGTTGAGGGGTTTTGGTTTTGCGCCAGTGCTCCCAGACTTTATCCCTGTTTTTTCATATCTGACTTAGTGGTTTTCTGTAGCCATGGGGAGGGTTGTGGTTTGGTTCTGGAAAATCTTATGGGGGCATGGTAATTAAGGATGTTCAGGAAGGTAGTATTAAAAAATTCAACTGCGTCATCTAGACTGAGGTACTTTAGAGGATGCCAGTTACATTCTTTGAGGGATAAGATGAATGTGAGTGGGTTAAAGTTTAGTTTTATACGTATTTGACAGTAGATGACAGGTTTAGCTTGGTATAGGTATTTTTTGAGTAGGAATGTTGGGGAGTGATCACTGAGGCTATCTGATAAGCAGCCTGTTATATATGACTGGGGGCTCTTACTGACTATATGTGTATATATATATATATATATATATATATATATATATATGTGTGTGTGTGTGTGTGTGTGTGTAGGGAACTTTGATGTTCCCAAATTTTGAGCCTCATAATTCGTACTTATTTCCTTAATAATTTTAACTCTGAAACATATCTAATCACCAAAAAGGAAATCAGCACCAATAATTAATGTTTTATACCTGCACACACCATGTTTACTAAATAACAAACTCTTACACTGCATACACATCAGCACCTTTAATTATTGCAGTTATAAACACATACTCCGGATAAGATTATGTGTCTCACTTGCACAGCACTGAAGACTTTAACCAAATACAGTAGTAAAACAAAATGTTATCTCTGAATCCTGAACCTGATAAAGTGGTTAGTAGAGCAAAATAAGGCCAAGTGAGTCCAGCAACATGGTTGGATGAGCAGAAGATCCAGAGGAAGTGGTGTTCTTGGGATCTCACACTAAAAGAAGTGAGCACCAGAACAGGAACAGACTTACACCGTCTAGGTCTGAGTTAAAATATTTATTTCAGTTAAGCCAAATTAAGCATTAACCAACTGACTTTAAAATACCCCCTGTCAAGACTTGATTATCTTTTACAACATAAATACTTTAACCTCTTTTATTGTAAAGCTATTGTTGGGACGGTGCCCTTGTCCATGCCTGACTGGCAGCTTTCCTTTTGTTTCCCACTTCTGCCGATGAAGTTTCCTCAGAAAATCTCCAAACCCAGTCAGTCTCTTTGCTTATTTATACTGTTGTCAATGGAACGAGCCCTTCATTCAACCTACACATGGTGTGGAGAATTTCTTGAGTCAGCCTCATGCTGCCCATGAAGAAAAATGTAGAATGGTGTAGAAGGGTAAGCCCATGGATGTGAAGAATCTATCCCACTGTGCCCAACATGCATTATGCTAACACCTTACATAAATCAATTTGCTTACATAGAACAGTTTACTGTAACACTATTGTCTTACTACTTTCCTTTAACCGTTTATCCCGTCTTTTTTTTCTTTCTCTTGCTCTTTAGCTTGCCTGTTACTTAATACGTTTTTGCGTAACTTAAATTCTTACACTTTAGTAAAGTCTCACATGTCTTTGCGTCCTAACATTTCTCCAGTAATATGTGACTGCTGACTTATTCCCTTTTCACAATAAGAATGACAGCCCTTCATGCCCCCCACATCTGCGTCTGATGTCTTGATCATGCTGCTGAACTTGGCTGATTTTGTCTTATCCTTGTAACTTGCTTACCTTAGAATTCAGTGATAACATTTTACTGTATAACTGTAGCTGAAATTAAAAGAAAGCATTTTACAGCATGATATCTCGTTCCAGTCTTACTCTGTATTTACTTATCTTAGTTGCCACTTTTGTGTGGAAGGTATATCCTTTTTTCATTTTTGTGATTGCAGAGTACATACTGGAGCTTCATTTTCTCCAGAACCTTCTCTGAAAATGGGTCATGCACAGTATCGCTCTCAGCCTTAATCAGGGATGGAACTAAATTTAATCAGGGAGACTTTTTAAAATATTAGTAGTTAACTTGAGAACTTGAAATAATAAGAAAATGTGGATTCACATGCATTTTCTTAAGTAAAATATGCCAATAATTCTTGAGTATTGATATTATTTATGAAGTATAATACACTACTTTTTGTCTCTAGATCATCATTTTTAGAAGGGATTAGGAAGGACATAAAACTGTGAGCCCAACAAAGGGACAGCAGTGAAGTATAAGTAAGGCACGTACGGTAAACAAAGGAAACAGATGACTAGACCCATACTCTTTTCAATGGTGTAGGCCCTGTTGTAGTACCTCATAGTGTCCAGCATGTGGCAGTCATATAACATAAAAAGAAATGCTGTAGCCTATGCAGTCTACCAGTATGTGTGCCTTCCCCGAGTACCAGAAACTACAACAGTAAAGTTAGTTTCTGTGCCAGGAATGGCATATAGAACAGGATATCATCGCCTTCTTGGATGTTTACAAGGAAAGTTTCAGTAATTGCCTTTTCTGTAGGTAATTGCCAGATTGTGAAAATGACAAGTTCAATAAATGATAAACCTGATTAAAAAAAAAAAAAAACTGCAACAAATAGATCAGGAGTGTTGAGAAAAAAAAGGAGTTATTTTCCCAAGCAAATGTACATGTGGCTGGAAACACCTGCAGCTACTTGCAAATGTAATCATTATTTTCAGGAATGTCTGGGAGCAAGCTTTGTATAATTGTAGCCTTTTTTTTTTTTTGTAAAACAAAAGCTAAACAAAAAAGTAACACATTTCCGTTGTCTGGACAACAGCCAGAAACCATGCAGACACTGGAACAAAGCAGGTGGTGTAATGCTTAAAACACTGCGGATGACAAAAAACATTAGTGAGTAGCAGAACCAGACAGCTTTGTAGCCTTTTTTTTTTTTAAATATCCCCAAATTTCCCCTCTGCAGATTTGTTCATTGAATAATCTGGAACCCATCTACCCATTTCATGTTCTGGTGTGTAAGGGTGGCTGGTCTTGTAATCAATAACACTGTGTCCATTTCAATGTCAGTTGTATGAAGTAAAGACTGTGCTCTAATTATGCAACCTTAAAAGGCAATAACTGACACATTTTTTATGACAGACTCCACAGACTTTTCAACTATAGTAGCAACATTATTTGCTAGATCACAACTATGAAATGGCATGTAAATTTAAGCATCAAAATATCTATAATGTTTTTAACAATACATTCAGTATCATATTTTAGTTACTTACCTTATCAATTTGAGATACAAGTAATGCACAAAACTTGTAGTAATTTAATATTTAAAAACTCTGAGGATAAAAACACACTAATAGCAGTTCACTTTTGATTCAAGTGCAACTCCTTTGTTGACCTTGTGCTTGCAGTCATTTTTGCAAGCAACAATAGACACATTAATCATGCAATGTCACTGCTTTCTTTAATCTGTCAGTTATAAAATGAACAGAAAATAAATGCAAAAACTAAGACAAACTCATATTCTTTATTACCTAATGTCTCAGACTGAATCCACGATAATGACATCTACGAGTTTCAGAAATTAATTTATGAATGTTGCTAATGGAGCTGTGGAGCAGACACATGGCACACTTCATTAATGATTGTCTGAAATAATGGACACCTTGAAAGGTCCTCATTTCTCTATGTTTATACAGCAGGTCTGAATTATGAAGTAGTAATGAGTCCATTCTCTTGTGAATACTGCCAGAATAACTTGCATTTCAAGTGACTTCATACAACAGCAATACTGAATTTTTGTATATCATGATAACTTGTGGTATGCTTGGCTCTAAACTTTGTGGACAGAAAACTGACACTAAAGCAAAAAATTTTAATGCGCTAAGGCAAATGGTCCTGGAAAGTACCAAGAAGTTAAGTGCTGCTAATGGCACTAACTATGCGAGTATTAGATATGATACTCAGTCCCAGTTCCACAATTTTATATTTCACAGTTGTTCATATTCTAAAAGACCATGGGAAAGTCTTTTAGAATTAGGCCAATGATGACTACAAAAGTAAAGCAAACACGTTCTTTTTCCAGTCATTAAAAAAATAATAATAACTGTAAATTCACATATACTTTATCTGACTAGTGATATTGTTGCAGTTTTTATATGGTACCGTGAAGGGTTGTGGTTGGGGGCAGTGGCTGGGTTAGGGTTAGCACACAAATAATAGGGTACGGGGGTCCCCTGTACTACCTTACTCATGTGTGCTAACTTTAACCCTAAGTCTGCCACTATCCCTAACCCCAGGACTATAAAGTATCTTAAGAAAAACACTTTCCTATTAGTACCACTGCACAAGACGCACACACATGCACAAACTTCACATAATCACAGACGCACTACACTAAATCTCTTCACTTATCTAACCCTTACTGTGACCTGAAACCACAAACATTCTCATACTTTTGTAACATTCAAAAGTTCTGCAATTAGTAAACAACATTTAATTACAAGCAAGCAAACCTTACACACCATATGTAAAGTCGATGTTCTCAACATTGACTTTTCTGGCATTGGACAACATACACTTTTGATATATAAAACACACACCAGTTTACATAGTCGATGCTAGCTGATTCCATAAAGTGAACTTCAAGATCGCGGTACAGCAAGGAAGGGAACTTGCCCTTACCTCACTGTTGTTTGATCTTGGAGTTGGTATGTATTTAATTAGTAGGGGGTGCCAAGGGGGCTTGCCCCTTACAAAACAAAAAAAATAATTTCTGTTGTTTATGATCATTTTAAATTTAATCAAGAATGAGCTTTCTTTGTTTGCTTGCTCTTATAAGCATTCAGTGTTTGATGAGACACATGTATATATGTGTAGATAGATATATATATACATATATATATATATATATATATATATATATATATATATATATATATATATATGTGTATGTATATGGGTCTACTGCTTTTAATCGAATACCACTTATTCAAAAAAGAGTAGTAGACCGCTCAGTTACGCGAAAGTGCACTTATTGAAAGTGCACTTTCACGTAACTCGGTTCAACGAACCGATAAAAAGATAAAAAACAAAAAAACACTTACTAACATTACATAGCACCCCCCCCCCCCCATACCAACTCCGAGATCGCACTACAGTGGGGAACAGGTAAATTCCCTATTCCCCACTGTAGTGTGCCTTGGTGCTTCAGTTTCCCTGAGCGGTTCATTGAACCATGCTTCGCGGAAGTACACTTTCGCATAACCAAGGATCCACTGTTCATTGTCGAACGAGTGGATTTTCAGCCTTTTACAGTAGACCCATATATATGTACACATACACACACATACATACATATACACACACACACACACATACACACATATATATATATATATATATATATATATATATATATATATATATATATATATATATATATATATATATGTGCATACACTGATAGCTGCCGTAACAATGAGTCCTTTCAGCTGTCTATCTCCCTGCTAAAAAGGAATTAAGGAATGAGGCAAATAGGCCAAGAGGAGGTCCGATTGTCATTTGCAGGTTTGGATGGGGGTAAAAGGAAATATTATAGAAAGCAGAATGTTATTGTAGGATACCTCCAGGATTTGTATCAAGTACACATATTTTAAACCATCTTCATGGAAGTACAATAGAACCTTCTCCTTCTTGCAGATGATAAAAACACGTGTAAGTAGTCAGGATTCCAAAGAGATGAGGGTTTAACAAGAAATGATCTGGCTGGGTTGGCATACTACTCTACAATATGAACGTAAACCAGCCTAGCAGTGCACACTCTTGGTGTCTGTACGTACTGCTGGTGACCTGCATTTATAAAGGAGTCACATATGTTGCAGGGTTGAAAAGAAAAGGATTCAGTGAGTTTTTGCTGTCCTTCCCTTGGGGATAGCTGTGATACAGAACAACCTACCCTCTCAGTGGGCAAAGGATAACGCAGGCATGACACTATATAATGCCTGCAGCTAGTGTCACAGGGACATATACAATAGTATATAAACATTCTTCTTCATGGCATGCAGAAGGACGTGTAAACACATCCTTCAGCATGCCATGCATACCATTGTGAATAAGAGCATTTCTGCAGAATGATAAAGGTAGGCTTGTTGTGCAGCTTTTTTTCAATATCTTTTCATCACAGTTCATTAAAACCGTGTGGATTTCTGTTGTATAATCCAGTAGAGCACTGTAGCTTTTCACTTTTCTGACTGTTGTGCAACTGAGATATTAGCATATAGTGTTGGGAGGTTGTGGTTGAATCCCCCCCACATAGAGGGCTTTAGAAGGACTTGCCCCTGCAAAAAATATTTTGTGTGTGTGTTTTTATGCATTTTTAAGTTCATTTCTTGATAAGGGAAAATTAATGAAGCATGACTTGTTTTTGGATGACTTGATCAAAGACAAGGAAAGAACAAATACGAAGCAATAACAGGACAAGCAGACTTGATTGTGACAGTATTACCTTTCCCACTAACCAGCTAGAAAACATAACCAGACATGCTTAGCATTAAATAATGTCAAACAGCCCCAGTGCCTAGTTCCTTCTTGTGATTATTCAAGGCTGTATGGGTAAAGGAAATTCTAAGGCAGTAAGTGAGAGGAAAGATGATTATCACATAATTATTGACTGTGATTTTACAGGGTTGCTAGATGTCCCTATTTGGGCGGGACTGTCCCGAGATCAGCAGCCTGATCCCGAGTCCCACCCTGCTGGTTTAAATCCCGGCCAGCCTCCGCTCTGTTTTTTTTTTTTTTTTGATTGTCTCGTATACCTGGCATACGGGTCAATCAAAAATTGCTAAACACGGAGCTTCTTGTGTTCCGCATTAAACACGAGAAGCTCTGTGTTTAGCGATTTTTGATTGGCCCATATGCCGGTATACAGGCCAATCAAAAATCGCTAAACACGGAGCTACTTGTGTTGAATGTGGAACTGCAATGCATTAAACACAAGAAGCTCCGTGTTTAGTGCAGAGCTACTGAGTTACTGTTCTTTAATGTGGAACTGTGTTCCGCATTAAAGACCTTTTTTTTTTTGGTCTTTACTTGCCGTGAGAGACCTTCTTTTTTTTTGTCCCTACCTGAGGGGCTGGAAATCTGGCAACCCTTACTGTGAATCTTTGTTTCTATAAATTCAAGCAAAATAAAAAGGGAGACAAAGCACAGGGCCATTTGACAGATTTATTACACAAAAATACAAATGATGTGTTTACATAAAGGAAATCCAAGACAGGAGTGATAATCTGGTGAGTATAAAGCTCTGAACAACCTTCAAAAAACAGATAACTAGTAGTAATTACATCTGAGGACCTAAAGTTGTGTACACACAGTGCAAAGATGGATGTGAGGGATAACTAGAGGCAGTAGTGCACAGAGACGCAAATGTGTCACAAGTAGAAATAAGGGAATAGTGATATCAGTCTACAGGGATGACTATGAGCCCTTGAATGAGGCGAGGAGCACAGTTTCGGAAGAAAAAAATAATTTTAGGTTTAAAGTATTTTACAGTCTTGTTCATGGGTGAAGGTAGAGAATATTGGGAGAACAGATTGGTGCCACAAAGATAATGCTGCAGCCATTGTACAGACTGTGATGCTGTAGCCGGAATTAAGACATGGGACAAAGCTCACAGCTTTCATGTCAGTCTACACATTTCCCTCCATCCTCACATAAAGTTACAAGCTTTGGATAGTAAGCACAAAGTTGAGACAAGGATACAAGTGACCGAAATGAAGATGTTCATCGTGTTTCACTGTTGCAGTCATTACTCTTGGGTTATCCTGCTGGCAGGTTACCCGCAGTCGGCCTGAATTCCAAAGTCTTGGTCCAGCGTCAGATGCTGTCGCCTCCTCCCTGACGTCAGTGCGCCAGGGGTATAAAAGATGCAGCTGACGCTATTTTCTTCAGTCTTTCTTGCCGCGCTGTGCCCGAAGCAGAAGCAGTTCGCAAGTGCCGGTCGGTCGACTCCTGAGATTTTCGTGTTCGAATTTCAGATCCGAAGTCTTCATTTAAAGCTAAGTACCCCGTTGGGGAAACCTTTTTCTTGCTCCAGACCGATGTCAGAAAAAGTTAATAATTGTATTTCTTGTGGGAAGCAAATACCTCATAAGGACTTCCATTCTTATTGTATTTCTTGCCTAGGCCCTGATCACGACGTAGCTAATTGCAGATTTTGTGCTAGATTTAACCAATGCACTATTAAGCATCGGTAAGATTTTGCATTTCATTACTTTGGCCGAAGATTTAATTTCACAATGTCGTCGGATAGCCATCCGACTACCGCAATTCACAAGAAACACAAGGAAAAGGAAAAGGACAGGCATCCAAGGTCCAAAACTGACGACGAGGCTTCTTCTAAGCCAGTCGCCAGTTCTCAGTGAGACACTTTCGCAGCCCCTGATGCCCGCTACCTCAGAGCCGCAGGCCGCTTCCGACTCCCACGTGGAGAAGACTAGGCCTCTGGAAACTCAAGGTATTGGACACTTGGAAAATATTCCCTCAGATGGGTCCGGAGCCGCTGAGCAGGCATCGGCTTCTGAGGGTGTTTTCAGGCCTACACAATTATATATAAAACTGACTACAGCTCCAAAGACAAAGACTAACACACCACTAAAGACAAAGAAACAAGTGCAGCAAGCCCATGGACAGGCCTCCATGCCTAAAAAACAGATGCTCAAAATGGCCGAAGACCTAATTACTTTGATCAGGGGTTTCAATCCCCCTCCTGAGAAGAGGCCTAGGCAACAGACAGAATATGAATCTTCAGATCGGGTTTCCATTTCCTCTGGTTCCTCTTCTGACCAAGAATACTCTCTCCCTCCCTATGAGGATTCCGATACTGAAGAATCTATCCCTTCAGCCTCCCCTCCTGAGGATTTTTCTTTTGGGGAAACCCTGCATACCATGAGGGAGCACTTCCACTGGGAGAGCCAAGACTGCTCAGAATCTAAGAAAAGGCTTAGAGATTTTCTTTTACTACCTCAGCACAGGCCTCTTGCTATCCCTCCTGTTTTAGACATTGTAGATGATGTATTTTCAGAGTCCGGCCTGTCCCCTGACTCTTTACCCCCTGCACCTGTTAAGCCAGACAGATACTACAGGGTTCCAGATTCACATCAATTTCTTTATAAAAACCTTGCTGCTGACCCAGAAACTATTTCTCAGGGTCCCAAAGGGGTCAGGGCTTCCACTGCAAAAAACCCTATTCCCTCTGATAGGCATTCAAGGGCACTGGACAGATGGGGGAAAAAGGTTTACACTTCTCCTACCTTGGCCGTGAGGACTTTAAATTGTCAATTTCATATGCTTAAATATCAGCAATACTTATTTATTGTCACTGCTTAAACAGAAAATGTTAACAAATTCTGAATGTGCAGAAAACAAAGAAATGCAGGATTTATTGCATGCAACTGAACAAGTGGGAAAGCATACTTTGCAATGTAGTTTTGATTCTCTAGAGGCCTCTTGCAGGGCCGCTGTTACAGGACCTGTCATTAGGCGATGTGCTTGGTTAAAGGAACAGAATCTGCCTGATCATGTTAAAGCAAAATTCTTAGATGCTCCATTACAGCATGATACTTTGTTTGGTGTTAAAGCAGAACAGGAGTTGAAGAAAATGGAGGACAAAGCGAAATCTATGCAGACAGTTAAGGATTTCTTACAGGTGCAGCCACCCAGATTTAGCAGGAACTGGCCTACAAAGAATTGGTCCTTTCCAGTGTCAGACAGGCTACAAAGAGGCAGATACAGATGCCCCAGAGGCAGATCCCAGCCCCAAGGCTCATACAGGCATAAACAATGCAGTGTTTCTACCTCCAAAAGCGGAGAAGACAAATCACAGCCATACAGGAAACAGTCCCAATGACTTTCCTCTTCCAGAACCAAGCACTTATCCTTTGGCAGCCCCTTTAGGGGGAAAACTAGCACTTTTTTCACAAAATTGGCACATGATCACCCAGGACAAATGGGTCTTGAGCATAGTGTCTCAGGGCTACAGGTTCCACTTTCACACCCTGCCAAGGGCAAAAGTTATGCCAGACCTGCCACACAATCAATGGGCAGAGGCACAAAAGCAATTTTCATCCCTCATGGACATGAGGGCCATTCAGCAAGTACCACAACAAGAGCAGGGACAAGGATTTTACTCGAGACTTTTCTTGGTGCTCAGAAATGACAAAGCCTGGAGACCAATACTGGACCTGTCTGTTCTAAACACATTCCTGGACGTTCCAAAATTCAAAATGTTGACTCTGCAGCAATTACTGCCCATGCTGGGCAAGAAGGATTGGCTCGTAACTTTGGACGTAAAAGAGGCATACCTGCATGTCCCAATCAGACAATCTTGCAGATGATACCTCGGATTCATAGCTGGCTCAATGCACTACCAATTCTCTGCACTGCCCTTTGGCTTATCTACTGCACCCAGGGTCTTCACAAAATGCCTGGCACCAGTAATTGCATTTTGCAGACAAAGGAATTCAAATATATCCTTACTTGGACGACTGCCTTATTCAAGCAGAGAACAAGGACATTCTACTAAAGCATCTGGCGTTTGTAAAAAGATTACTAATTTGCCTAGGGTACACAGTAAACGAAAAGAAATCAAAACTAGTACCCTCTCAAAAGATAATATTCCTGGGTGCAAGCTTAAATACAACTGCCCAGATGGCTTATCTCACACCAGACAAACAAAGGCAACTAACTTCTTACTTCAAAATGTTGGCAACAAAGACCCAGTTATCTGCAAGAAAAATTCTGCAGGCTTTGGGCTTCATGGCATCCTGCATTCTGCTAATTCCATATGCCAGACTGCATATGAGGAAACTATAATGGTATCTAAAAAGTGTTTGGACTCAACATTGCCACAGCCTGGAAACATTAATCACCATCATTCCCTGCCTGCAACAGGAGTTTCGATGGTGGGCACAGGCCTGTCACCACAACAAGGGGCAGCCATTCACTTTACCCACAGCCAGGCAGACACTAACAACGGATGCATCAGATTATGCCTGGGGGGCCCACATGGCAGGAAAATGTATTCAGGGCACATGGCCCGCAAGCCAGATGCATCTTCATATCAATCAAAAAGAGATGCTAGCTGTTCAGAATGCCCTGACAGCTTTCAAGGATCTACTTCATCCAGGACAACTACTGATAAAGACGGACAATACTACAGTCATGTGGTACATAAACAAGCAGGGAGGCACACATTCCTACCCCCGCTGCAAACAAGCCATGACTTTGTGGGACACAGCATTGACTTATCAAGTTCACTTGCAAGCACAATTCCTGCCAGGAAAAATAAATACTCTGGCAGACGAACTAAGCAGAAACCTCATAGATCCCCACGAGTGGAAACTGGATCCACAAGTCTTCAGCATGATAACAAGGAAATGGGGATGCCCAGACATAGATCTATTTGCCTCCCCTCACAACTACCAACTACAGAGATTCTGCACAAGGACCTATCACAAGCAAGCATGGAAAGTGGATGCCCTATCCTTCAGCTGGAAAAACCTAACAGTATATGCCTTTCCTCCACTGCCTCTCTTCCCCAAGGTACTCCTAAAGGTCAGACAAGAGAAGCCAAAAATGATACTGATGCCTCAGACTGGCTACGCCAGCACTGGTACCCAATCCTAAAGAGCTTGTCTCAAGGTCCAGCCTGGACATTGCCTCAAACTTCTCACTTACTGACCCAAAAAAACAATCAGATCCTGCACAGCCAACTCAGAACCTTAAATCTGGCAGCATGTTGGATAATGTAGCCATTCAGAACACTCCTCTCCAAAGCTGTAATGGATGTTATTTTGGAGGCCTGGAGGCCCAGTACCAGAAACTCTTATGCAGAAAAATGAAAGAGATTCTGTGCTTGGAACCAAGAACAAGGAATTGACACGTTTGTACCAAATATTCCTCAGATTTTACAATACTTAACTGAGATGCTGGACAAAGGCCTATCCTTTTCATCAATTAAGATTCATGCCTCTGCCATTTCAGCCCATTACAATATGGAACCACCTATCTTTTCTCATCCTTTAATAAGGCAGTACCTCAGATGGGCCAAAAACATAAGGCCTTCAAGGAGAGCACCAATACCTGCATGGGACCTTAATTATGTCTTGGAAAAACTCACACTACCTCCTTTTGAGCCAGCCTCAACAGCTGATATAAAATTCTTATCCTGGAAAACAGCTCTGCTCCTAGCAATAACCTCTGCGAGACGAGTCTCGGAGTTACAGGCAATCATGGCTGTGGAACCTTTTAGCATTTTCCATCCAGACAGGGTTTCTCTGAGGATGAACCCTACATTTATGCCTAAGGTGGTGTCCAGTGTGGCCCTTAACCAAACCATTCACTTGCCTACCTTTTATCCAAACCCACAGAACAAGGGTGAGAGACTTCTGCATTCTTTGGACATACACAGACAGCTACGCTTCTACTTGGACAGAACTAAATCTTTCAGAAAGACTGAGCAACTTTTAGTGGCATATGCTGCAGGATCACAAGGAAAGGCTATCTCAAAACAGACTATTTCAAAATGGATAGGTCATTGCATTTGTTTCTGCTATTCACAACATGACAAATTAGTGCCTAAGGGCATTAGGCCACATTCAACCAGAGCAGCTGCCACTTCAGCAGCCTTCCTCAGATGAGTACCAACCAAAGACACCTTAGAGGCTGCAACTTGGAGTTCAGTGCACACTTTTACAAAGCACTACCACTTACCTCTCTATTCTAAATCCAGAGCAGGCTTTTCCACAGCAGTTCTGCAGGGCCTCATAGCCTTTCCTAATCCTATTTAGCCCAGCCACCCATCCTCAGCTTTGGGATTCAGCCCAGGAGTAATGACTGCAACAGTGAAACATGATGAACATAGTACAGTTGTGTACCTACCCTAAATGTAGATGTTCGAGTGTATTCACTGTTGCAGTCCAGGTTACCCTCCCACCATCCCCCTTTCTTTTGCTGGGTCTTATCTGTACTTCTCTATCCTATACAACCGATGTGGTGTATTTGCTTGTAGATGAAGGAAATGTTTACTTTACTGCATGCATGTTTATTGGCATAATTTATTTAGCCTACCCTTATGGGGGCACCTGACATCTGGGGCAAGAAAAACTGAAGAAAATGGCGTTGGCTGCATCTTTTATACCCCTGGCGCACTGACGTCAGGGAGGAGGCGACAGCAAACGACGCCGGACCAAGACTTTGGAATTCAGGCCGACTGCGGGTAGCCTGCCAGCAGGATAACCCAAGAGTAATAACTGCAGCAGTGAATACACTCAAACATCTACATTTATGGTAGGTACACAACTGTACTTTCTTTCACAGTGTAGCTGGGGCCACCCTTAGTGACATAGTCCAGAAAGACTGCAGTGCAGAGACACTAATGCTTCTTTTTCAGAGGAGTCAAGTTATTTATTTTATTCTGACATTTGTTAACCGAGAAAAAGTCCATTGAGGTGGTTTGGACACATTATAAGAATGCTCCTAGGTGCCACCATGGGTGGTGTGCACCTGACAACACATGTTGGAAGGACTGCATCTGTTAAGTTTTCCACTAAATGCTTATTAATCCACCAGGAGGAGGTGCCGACCATTGCCGGTGAAAGGGAAATCTGTTCCACCCAGCTTAGATTGCTACTTGTTGTGTCACTGTGATCCTCACTAAAACAAGCAGTTTCGAAAACAGAGGACAAGTGCAACTGCCTAATATTGTGCACACTGTAAGAAACATTTATTTATTTATTTTACATTTGTTGACCGGGCTAGTCTAACTGGATTTATGTCCATTTTCAGTAGAGGCCCTGGGAGAAAAGCTCCAAGCATGAACAGTAAAACACAGTTAACAATATATAACAATATACCAAAACCAAAAACAGTTCTCGACCAAAACCAAGAAAAACAGGCAATTCTCTGAAGTACAATTAAATCCACCACATTCGAGAAGCAAAATGCAAACTATAGTTTATTAACGCAATTCCAAAACCAACGCATTTTCGTCCTATCCTCTGGACTTCATCAGATCATTTCTTACATCATTAAAGTCACTTTTATACATCCTTCCTTTCCATTATCCAATCAAATAACTTCAATTAATTCAAATAAACAAATCAATATATATCTAAAAACTCATGAATATTAAAATGCAATTCATTTAATTCACATAAATACATCAAATTTCTAAAAAAAACTTTACCTTTTATCTATTAATCACTTTTAAAATCAATTCCATTCATATTAAAGGGGCTAAATATATATTTTTTCTCCATTATAAATAATAAAATACATATTTAAATATATATACATTAATAAACTTCACTTTCATATAGCAAAAGTTAATACAACAGCACCATATATTGACCAAATGTTTTATTACACTTAAAATTATATTTTAGCTGCCTTTAATTTCAGTAGAGGTAGAATTGATATATATTCATTTAAACCTGGGGATTTATTTGCTTCCAGTGTAATTTGCCACCATAGTTCTTTATATCCTATGGTGTCCTCCCATGGTCCCCCCTAATATTGCTCTTTATATGTTCAGTTACAAAAAAATAAAATATACTATCTTCACATACCTTTGTATGTTTATACAATGCATTAGTATCTTTCATTTTTATATCATAGGTATGCTCGTAAATTCTTCTTTTTAGTGTTCTCTCCGTTTTACCTATGTAAAAGGACCCACATTTGGCACAGGTGGCAAGATACACTAATCCCTTGGTATCACAATTATATAAATCCATTGCTCTTAATCAATCTACCTCTACTTTCAATATATATATTCTCCTTATTAGATATATATTTACACTGACTACATTTCCCACATTTAAATGTACCTCTTTTATTAAAACTAGTTCTTTTATTAATATTATTATGTTCCCTTTTCTTATGTTCTAAATATTCCTTTATATTATTTGCATTTTTATACACTACCCTAGGGGTATCTCTAGGTAATTCTTCCAAATCAGTAAGGGCCATAAATCTTTCCCATTCCCTATAAAAAACTGATTTAATATTCTGATTCAAACCATTATATTCTAATATAAAGGAAAGTCTATACTCTTCTTGTAAACTAGAACTATTGTTTTTTACCACTTGATTATCCTTAATCTCTTTAATGCCTAGAATAGGCTCAAATTTTTCCATTCTTCCTTTTTCTATTTCTAACCTAATACTATTAACCAAACTTCTATCATATCCTCTATCTAAAAACATACCTTCTAATAGGTCACATTCTACCTTAAAATCTTCCAGCTTACTTGTCATTCGTGACCCCCTCACAAATTGGCCTTTTATTATGTTTCTTTTACTATGTACTGGATGTGCGCTGTTATAATGTAGATAAGAATTACAATAAGTTACTTTTCTATATACTGTAGATGCAAATGTACCTTCACTTTTAAATATTTCTATATCTAAAAATTGTAAAACCTTATCAGAAACATTGTAAGTGAATCTAAGAAAATCAGTAGTTTGATTAATATATTTTATAAATTCTTCCAATTTTTCTTTCCCTCCTACCCAGAATATGACTATATCATCTAGGAACCTCTTATATAAGCTCCAATAAACATGGAACTCAGATTTAAGCACATATTTTGCTTCCCAATTAGCCAGGACGATATTTGCAAATGTAGGTGCACAGGCTGCTCCCATGGCTACACCTTGCGTTTGTTGGAAAAATTCCCCATTAAATAATAAAAAATTATTTTTAAGTACCATGTCCATCAAGCCTGTGCACACTATCTTATCTTTATGTGTCAATATTTTATCCAAAAATATTTCTTCTTCAAACATATTCATACCTTCTAAACAGGGAATGGATGAAAATAAATCTATTATATCTATTGTTACAAATAATAAATTTTCAGTATACATACCATTATCTATCATCCTTAAGAAATCCCATGAATCTTTTAATATAGATAACTTATTTATCCATATATGTTTAGTTTTACTATCTATAAATTTAGCCAAAGGTAATGTTTTTGAACCATCCACTGAGACAATAGGTCTCAGTGGTGGGTCCACCACATTTTTATGGACTTTAGGGATGCCATAAATAACCGGTATCTTAGGTTTTTCCACTTTTAGATAAGTTAATGTATTTCCATCAATAATTATTTCATTATACATACCCTCTAGTTCCATATCTATCCTCTTATAAGCTAAACAAAAGCGCTATAACAATATATAACTAGGACATGTAAGAAAACAGTACAGTGGTAGCATTGGTTAAAAACAAAAATATGGTAATGTAATTATAGAATATAGACATTATGCTAAAAGTTTATTTAAGTAAAGCATGACAGATGTACCAAACACAAAGTAGGTATGAGCACATCAGAATAAAGTCCTTATAATTTTTTCTCTTACTATGAAAAAAGAAGCATGATTAGGAGGCCTAGGTTAGAGGCCTAAGTTAGAGGGGTGGGGAAAAGGGTATGAGTAGGAGGGGAAATAGATTTCAGTCTGGGTTAACACAGGGACAAAGCCACTGAGTTTTAAGATGTTCTTTAATATGTTTTTTTAATAGAGATGTACAAGGTAGGTTAGATAGTTCAGGAGGGAGCTGATTCCAGTTTTTGCCTGTAGTGTTTGAGAAAAGTGAGTCACCAGCTTTATTGTTAGATTTAATCGAGGAGACCAGGAGTTTATTAGCAGAACGTAGTGTAGCTAGATTTTTGTATGGTGGAATGAGATTAAAGGGGTATTATTGGAGTGTAGGATCTTTTGAGTGATAAGTAACTGTTGCTAGAGTATGTGGTTCTGCAATTCTAGCCATCCTAGTTGTTTGAGGTTAAGACAGTGGTGAGTTTTAAAGGGTGTACATGTAATGAATCTAGCTATGCAATTATAACAGGTTGAAAGTTTGGAGATGTTATTCTTAGATAGGTTAGTATATATAGCAGAGGCATAGAAAAGGGTAGAAATGAGATGGGTCTGGGCAATAGTCTTCCTGGCTGTGGGGGTAAGGAAGGGTTTGATTCTATAGAGAGTATCAAGTTTTTTGTTAACAGATTTTATGGTGGCATTAATATGGTCATCATAGTTAAGACGATTGTCAATTGTAACACCTAGTAGGCGGGTGGTAGTATCCGGGGTAATGTTAGTAGCATTGTTAGAGGTTATAGAGAAGAATGGTGTGGAAGATTTGTGAGTTGGAGTAAAAAGCAGTAATTTTGTTTTTTTGGGATTAAGGAGGAGGCAATGTTTCATAAACCAATTTTCAACATTTTGGAAAACAGTTTGGGTGAGGGACTGGAGGGAGGCTACGTTCTTAGCAGTACAGATTAACATCGAGTCATCTGCATATTGAATGCAGGTGGCTTGAGGTATGTTCAAGTGTAGGTCATTAATAAATAAGGAGAAAAGAAGGGGACCTAAGATAGAGCCTTGTGGGACTCCAATATTTACTGGGAGTAATGAAGACAGATTGTTATCCCAAAGTACTGCTTGTTGTCTGTTTTGAAGAGACACCTAAACCATTGTAATGCTAGTGGATCAAGAGAATGGTATTTTAGTTTGTCTAGAAGTAAGTTATGGTTAACCATATCAAAGGCTTTTGACAGGTCTATAAATAGTGCAGAGGAAAAGGAGTTATTGTTACGATTTTTATTTATAGAGTCTGTGAAGGATAGAAGGGCAGTCGTTGTGCTGTGGAATGGTCTAAAGTCATGTTGGCAGTTGGCTAGTTGGTTATTTTGTAGAAGGTGGTTGAGTAGTTGTTTATGAATACATTTTTCCATTATCTTAGCTAATGGGGAGAGTAAGGCAATAGGGCGAAAGTTTGAAAGCTCTATAGAAGATCCACCTTTGTGTAGTGGGATAATGTGAGATACTTTCCAAATGGTAGGGATTTTGCCTTCAGAGATAGTTCTGTTAATAAGTATAGATATGGGGTACAGAATAGCTTTTGCGGCAATTTGTAGGTATTCAGATGGGAGTCGGTCCGCAGATGGGGTGCAGGGTTTCAGTTTTTTAAGCAGTTTAAGAATATGAGATGTAGGAATAGGTTGAATATGAAAGGTAGGAGATGTCGTCTTGGAGGTGTGTGGTGGGGAAGCAGTAGGTAGGGGTACAGAATTGGCTAGGTTTTGAATGGCTTCTGTAAAGTATTTATTAAAGGCATCAGGGATCTGGTTGAAATTATTATGGTTGAAACCTAATGGGGCAGGAGTAGTTGAGTGTCCTGGCTGAAGAAGTTTGTTTATCCTTGACCAAAATTTTTGTGGTGTTTGTTGATTAGTTTGTTGGAGGTGTAGGTAGAAGTCTTTTTTGTCTCTAAGAGTATCCTTCTTGGTGGCATTTCTTAACTGTTTAAAGAGGAGGTGATTAGATGGACATTTGGTAGCTCTCCATTTAGTCCATATTTTGTTTCTGAGGAGCATCTTCTGCTTAGTTTGTTTTGTTAGCCATGGGGCAGATTTGGATCTTATTCTAGTGGAGTGATAAGGTGCGTGGTAGTCTAGAATTTGAAGAAAGTTAGTGTTGAAATAGGTCACAGCCTCATCAAGTTCAAGATGGGTCAGTGGTGACCAGTCACATGCTTGCAATTCATTCAGGAAACTATCAGGATTAAAGAATTTCTTTGAGCGGGAAGTTTTGAGTTTGTGAGTAGTTGGGATATGAAATTTTTGTCTAATAATGTAAGTAAGCATATGGTCACTAATATTGTCGGGAAGGGTTCCTGGAGTATAATTGCTCGGGTGGTTATTAATAAGGATCCAGTCAAGAGTAGATTCTTTCCTGTTAGGTTTGTGGATTCTAGTAGGAGCAGTTATTAATTGGGAAAATCCATAAATATTTATGTGGTTAGTGGGGTTCTGAGAACTACAAGTTAACCAGTCTATGTTGAAGTCACCCAGTACAATGGTTTCCTGGGGTAATTGGGTAGAGAGGAGATTAAGAAAGTTTTCAAGAGTATTAGCATTTGTTACCAGGGGGAAGATACAAGCAAATTAGGTTGATAGATTTGGTGTTGTTGATTTGGAGTTTGGTAGACAGTATTTCAGATTTGGTGTCTAGTGATGGAATCTCATTAAAGAGGGATACTTGGAGATTAGATTTATAGATAATGGCTATACCCCCACCTTTTTTGGCTTTGCGGTCACATCTAAGGATGTTATAGCCTGGAGGGGTAATTTCCTGGTCTAGAGTAGATGGTTTTAACCAGGTTTCTGTAAGACATAGAATATCAAATGAGTGCAAGTTCAGGAGTGCATGCAGGTGGGGAATTTTATTGTTAAGACTTCTAATATTAAGGTGAGCAATCAGGAGGGAGTTAGGTGCTTTAGCTAATATAGACAGTTTAGATAAAGTTACATTATCAAGGTTATTCCTATTGTTAGTATTGGGGCCAGGGTTTGGATGAATATCCCCGTCAAGGAGAAGGTAACACTGGGGATAGTGTAGGAATGTAAGGGTCTTGAGGGAATTATTAAAATTCTTTTTGATGGTGAAATAAGTCACATGGGTTGTTCTGTGATATTTATATACATATATACACACACACACACATATATATATATATATATATATATATATATACATACACACATATATATATATATATATATATATATATATATATATATATATATATACATACATACACATATATATATATATATACATATACATATGTAAGTGTATAGCATTGCCATGAAATGTTGTAACACCAAACCACAGATCATCAAAAGAATGAAAAAACAAAAAAAAGACATCCTTGTCCTTGTGGTTGTTATCCTAGTAAACACCTAAGAACCTATAATATATATATATATATATATATATATATATATATATATATATATATATATATATATATATATACCCACTCCAAAAATGCACTATAGTGGAGAAAGGGCAAATTTTCCACTCCCTGCTGTAAATCGATCTAGCTCAGGAAAAGCTGGTACAATTCAATCACCTGACTTTCGATCAGCTATACAGACTTTTCTGTAGTTAAATGAAACAACTATGTAAGGAATGTAACAACTTCATGAATTCAAATACCTTGGAGCAGCTGGTATGCACTCCTACAACAGGAACAACAAATATCCTAGCTTTAGTACTCACAAATATGGGAGAGTGCCCCCCCCACCATGTGTGGTGTCCTCACTGGTATGATGGATGAGATCACAAAGCGGTCTCTGTGGAAATTAAGGTAAAACTAGACCCTCACTGAACCCCAAAACATTTAAGAACTTCTCTAAGACAAACTACCTCCTATTAAGTGATGGCATTGCTACTTTCCAAGCTCTCCCAAATCCAAAAAACACAGAAGCCTATGCAGAGGAGTACACAAAAGACCTGTACGAACACATAAACAACTGCAAAGAAATGGCAGTACCAAACCAAAATAAGCCCAGATCAAACTGCAGAAACAAGCCACACTGGTGGACCTCCATTCTTAATAGGTTGTAAAACAAAATGAAGAATATCCTGTTAAGGGGTATGAGGAACTTTTAGCTCTGTTAGAAAAAGGAGAGTGTCTTGTTTTTTTTGATCATAGGGATGTGTGTAAGTTGCACATTAAAAAGCCTATTACACCTATTTTATATGCCTTACCCAAATTGCATGAATGTTTACAGAACCCTCCGGGGAGGCCTATTATTTCAGGTGTAGTTTCTTTTTTAAATAATGTTAATACTTTTCTTGATTTCCATCTGAAGGAACATTTAAAGAAGGTTGTAGCACACATTTCTAACACACAGGACTTAATAAATGAAATGTCTGGAATTCAATGGCAAAATGACTACTACTGGGTCATGACTGATATTAAATCATTATACACAAATATCAGTCTTAGATGGGGTTTGGAATCTATTTGTGATATGTTGGGTGAAGGGCCAAGGACCACTTTTTTGATTAATTTACTTGAATTTTGTTTGACCCATAATTACTTTTCATTTAACAATGAATTGTTTTTGCAGTTAAAAGGTACGGCTATGGGGGCTGCCTTTGCGCCCTCATATGCCATTATATACATGGAGTTTTTTGAAAAGAAATTTATCTATCCCACTGTATTTTTTAGAAATAATGTTCTGTTATACAAACGTTTTATTGAAGACATTATTTTCATTTGCAAGGGTGATGTTAATGATTTTTTTGAATTTTTTTGATAATCTTAATAATAATGAGCATGGTCTTACTTTCTCTCATGAACTTAATAGAGAACAGATTAATTTTTGGATATAACTCTATATAATGTAGATGGGGTTATAGGCCTTTTAGAAAACCTACTTCAGTAAATATGTTCTTACATGCGACGAGTATGCATCCGGAACATTTGTTAAATTCCTTACCTTATGGTGAATTTAAAAGAATTTATGATCACACTAGTGATGAAAGTGAGAAAATTAAGGAATTGGACAAGGTTTTGTTTAGGCTAAGGGAAAGAGGCTATGATGAAGGTCAATTATTAAGATGTAAAAATAAAATACTTGAAAATGATGTTGTTGGTCCACATATTTCATCTAGGAACAAAAGATTTGGGAGTAGGATGCAACAAGTAAAAGATATTGATGATGACAGAAAACTTTTTTATGTCACTAAATTTTCCCCATTCTCAAGGGTGTTGATTCAGATTGTGAGAAAATATTGGCATATAGTGTGTCAAGATGAAATAGTAGGCCATCTGTTCCCAGACAATATTATATTCTCCTTTAAAAGGGGAAAAAATTTAAAAGAATTGTTAAACTTTAACTTTACTGGGGGGAACATAAATAGTTTGCATCCGGGAACTTTTTCATGTGGCCATTGTAGCATTTGTAATGGTGTCATAAATTTAGATAGTATTAATGGAAGAATGTTTATTCCTAAATATCATTTTAATTGCAGATCAACGGGGGTGGTCTATATTTTGGGGTGTTCATGCTCCAATGTTTGGTATATTGGACAGACCAAACGTATGGTGAGGATTCGTGTTCTTCAACACCTCAAGGATATTCGAAATTTTAATGAAGTTAGTCCTGTTGCACAACATTTTCATGAATTACATGATGGCTCTAATAGTAGTTTGAAATTTTGTGTATTAGGAAAACCCTTCCTGTCTAGAGGGGGTGATTTTGTGGCTAGATTACTTGAATTAGAAACTAAAATGATTTTAAAATATAAAACTTTGAAGCCCTTTGGTCTAAATCAGGAATTGGCTATTTAATTCATGTATTTAATTCATGTATTAATTCATGTATTCATGTATTTATTTATACATTTATTACTTTTGTTTATGTGTTTTCTTATAGTATTGTATTTACTTAATTCTACATATTTATTATATGCATTTATCACTTTAAAAGTTTGTATTTTGCTGATGAATTAATTATGAACAGCTGTGAATCAATTTGTGTGCGTATATGCATATATATTTGCTCTAAATCAGAAGCAATTGTGATCCATAAAGGCGAATTGCCGAGGTACCAGATCGCTTTTGAAATAAAAATTGCTGGTGCAGTGCTGGAATTGTGTTTTTTATTTTGTTGCTGCTGTTGGTGGTGTTTTTCGGTATGAGGGAATGTGTCTACAAAGAAATGTCTGCCATTAGTATAAACAAGTGAATCAGGGAACTAGTCAAGAGTCTGAAAGCAGACGTTGAAGTAAGAATAGCCTCTAAAGCTAAGGGCAACTATAAGGCATTTTTCAGTTATGTCCACAATCTGAAGTACAACACCCAACAATTTGCAGAATTAGTTATGGGCATCTCCTATACTAAGCCAGAGGATATAGCAAATCTGCTGGCTGATTTATTCAGTTCAAATTTCTCTTAGCTCTCCCCAAGAAATACCCTCCTCCACTCCTCTGCCAGTTATCACCAGTGAATAGTTAGGCACTACACTCTCCAAAGCTAAAAACACAGCTTCAGTGGGGCCTGACAATACACCAGGTTGCCTCTTAAATAGGTTAGATAAGGACCTAACAGGCCCAGTTTGATCTCTAAATACGATCTCTATTTAACAACAGCCTCTGGACTGGCTTTGTCCCGATAGAGTGGAAAACAGCTAATGTTCATCCCCTGCATAAGGGAGGACAGTCAGTTGACCTGAGAAATTACAGGCCCATAAGCCTGACTAGTCTTATTTGTAAGGCCATGGAAAGAATACTCATGGGCCTGATAAATAATGACATAGGAAACCTCCAAACACTGAATCTGACCCAATTCAGCTTTGTCAAGGGCAGGTCATCATGCCAACTAAATCTGGTGGATTTCTTCAAGAAAGTCATTAAGGCCATTGATGAGGGCAAAACAGTACATAAGGCCTACCTCAACCTGGCCAAGGCATTTGACACAATTCCCCACTCAGGTTTTATACGTAAACTCAAAAATTTGGCATAAATCCCTACGCCACCAGATGGATAGCCAGATGGCTCATGGACAGGACACATGTGGTTAAAGTGGGTGAATCTGGTTCTAGCAAGAGGCAGGTGACTAGTGGTGTGCCACAAGGCTCAGTGCTGGGACCACTCCTGTTCAGAATATTCTTCTCAGATGCCAAGGCCATTGTGGAGGACCTCTGGGTGACAAAGTTTGCAACAACTGCAAGCTGGGGGCAATCACTAAATCCTCCAAAGATGTACATATCTTTCAGGTGGGTATAAATCAGGTGAATGATTGGTGTCAAAACCATGGAGTGAAACTAAATATAAAGAAATGCATTATTGTACCCTTTGGAAACTCAAATACCCCTGATAACTACAGCATAAACAACCCCCCCCCCCAAAGAATAGATACAGAGGTGAGGGATCTAGATACACAGATAGATAGTAGCCTGAACTTTGACCATCAAATAGTGAGGAAGTCCTTCTATGTGGCACAACTTATAAGTAAAGTTATATTATCCAGATCCAGTGATATTATAGTCCCACTGCACACAGCCTTCATTAGATAAATAATCGAGTATAATGCACTATTTGGAATGTACTTTACTAGGCACTTACAACAGCTGGAGCAACATGAGGTTCCTCACTAAGAAAATACAGGGCTTAACAACGTGTCCTATGTGGATGAAAGCCGTTTCCCTTTATTCTTGTCTGCTATTGACTATTAAGGGGTGACCTATACCTGACTTACAAGGCACTCACAAATTCAGCCCTGATGGTGCTGCTATGTACCCACAAAACAAACAGTATGAGGATCACCATTCTAGGGATCGAAACTTAGTCAGTGAATCAAACAGAACATGCTGGAGAGACACTATTCATGTAAAGCATAGTCCTTCCTTGGCCCTCTTCAAGACCACTCTTGATTGATGGATGGGGAATTGGAGATTCACACCTGGACTGGCACCTATATCCCTTGTGGACAGGGGCAATCTGTAAATTCTGTAAAATATACAAGGCATAAGCACAAATCCAGGCCATCATCCTGCCCCAAGGGGCCATATACTGGATAAAATCATGTTTAATCTAGGCTTGTAAAGGCCTTGTAATCACCTGTGAACCTCTCTATATAAATATATTTTTATATAGGGTTCCATGCATATGGTCAGAATACATTTGGTCTAAGTAAATTTGGTGTAAATTAATTGGTCTAAATACATTTGGTGTAATTTTGGATTTTAAGCATTACATCAATACTTATTTCATAGAACAATGTATGGCCATGTACATTTAGTTTTGTGATATTAGTGTAAATGTTAGGTTACTCTCACTTACACAGCTATAGGTCTGCTGAAATATGGATGTTCTTTCCGACATTGAAAACAATGGGTTGTGGGAGTTTGCTGTTTTCCCAACTACTGTGTGATCTTGGAGACGGAATATAATTAGCAGAGGGTGTGGGTGGCTTGTCCCCCTGATAAAAGACTGTTTTGTTTATTATGTTTTTGATGTTTTGAGTTTTAGATTAAGTTGTTTAAGATATTCTGAATTTAGACTAAGTGCCAATACCCAGTCCCAAGAAATACTGGCTTTTGGAGGACAAGCAGGTTTGATAGTCTATTCTTCAATCATGTTGGATTTTGACCATATTATATCGACCTATGTGTGTATATATATATATATATATATATATATATATATATATATATATATATATATACACATATGTGTATGTGTGTGTGTGTGTCTATTATGTATATATGTATACATACATATGTACTATATATATTACACACACACAGAAGTGTTTGTATGTATATACGTTATAGATGTACATACATAACAAAAAAGCAAGGACTGTAAAAGTTGATAGTGCAGCTATTTTAAAATTAGCAATCAGACTGATTTTATACACATCCTAGAAAACGTATATACAAAAATGTTAACTGTATTTATACTGCATTTCTGCTACCATATGACCTGGAACAGCAGCTCAGTGGACAAGCAGAACTTTAATTGCTTAATACTGTACAGCATGAGCAATGACACATATCAATTTTTCCACTCTCACCCTGAAAACAGAAACTGGTGCCTAATGGCCTTTATCTAGTTACACAATTATGTCCACTGCTGATATAATGAATAACAGTAATTATAATCATTATATCCACTGCTATTATTATCTCCTGAGTAGCCAGCACTGTTAGTTTAACTGAAACAAAGTTTATGTCATTAATTTTTCATTATAATTTCTTTGTAGAGTTACTTCTTCCTTTTCATGCTAGATAATAGGTAATACTGCAAAAACTGGGACAATCACAAACACATAAAGTGCTATATAGAAGATTATTATCAGGTCTGTAGTCGTAACCAGCTTATTACGTGTTTGAGACATGGATGTCATGAAATTCAGCTCAAGAGTGTAACGCAAGAGGTGAATCTTGCCATCCATATCAGGAACACATAACAGGGTTATGATCGGAGAGACAATCGTAATTCACTATACTTCATGTAGTGGCATCTGCTGTATGTACTATGAGTTACACAAAGAAAGAAAAAGAAAAAAAAAAGAGAGGAAATGTATTAGTGTGAAGCCAATACAGCACTTAGCGGTCACTGACAGCAGCATACCTCTCAAATTCTTTGGTTACGATTTCTGGGCAAGTCAGGGACAATTTTCATTTATTTCTGTAATTCACTTAAAAAGTTAATACAGCAACAGGTTTTGCATCAGCATACATTTTTCTGAACAAAGAGAAGTATGAAACTGTAATGTCTGGCGTTATTGTATGAAACTGTAATGTCTGGCATTATTGTATGAAACTGGAATGTCTGGCATTATTGAATGAAACTGTAATGTCTGGCATTATTGTATGAAACTGTAATGTCTGGCATTATTGTATAAAACTGTAATGTCTGGCATTATTGTATAAAACTGTAATGTCTGGCGTTATTGTATGAAACCGTAATGTCTGGCATTATTGTATGAAACTGTAATGTCTGGCGTTATTGTATGAAACTGTAATGTCTGGCATTATTGTATGAAACTGTAATGTCTGGCGTTATTGTATGAAACTGTAATGTCTGGCATTATTGTATGAAACTGTAATGTCTGGCATTATTGTATGAAACTGTAATGTCTGACGTTATTGTATGAGTCTGGCATTATTGCATGAAACTGGAATGTCTGGCATTATTGTATGAAACTGTAATGTCTGGCATTATTGTATGAAACTGTAATGTCTGGCGTTATTGTATGAAACTGTAATATCTGGCATTATTGTATGAAACTGTAATGTCTGGCGTTATTGTATGAAACTGTAATGTCTGGCATTATTGTATGAAATTGTAATGTCTGGCGTTATTGTATGAAACTGTAATGTCTGGCGTTATTGTATGAAACTGTAATGTCTGGCATTATTGTATGAAACTAATGTCTGGCATTATTGTATGAAACTGTAATGTCTGGCATTATTGTATGAAACTGTAATGTCTGGCATTATTGTATGAAACTGTAATCTCTGGCGTTATTGTATGAAACTGTAATGTCTGGCGTTATTGTATGAAACCATAATGTCTGGCGTTATTGTATGAAACCGTAATGTCTGGCATTATTGTATGAAACTGTAATGTCTGGCATTATTGTGTGAAACTGTAATGTCTGGCATTATTGTGTGAAACTGTAATTTCTGGCATTATTGTGTGAAACTGTAATGTCTAGCATTATTGTGTGAAACTGTAATGTCTGGCATTATTGTGTGAAACTGTAATGTCTGGCATTATTGTGTGAAACTGTAATGTCTGGCATTATTGTATGAAACTAATGTCTGGCATTATTGTATGAAACTGTAATGTCTGGCATTATTGTATGAAACTGTAATGTCTGGCATTATTGACCGACTTTGCTCCTCACCAGAGAGTCAAACCTTCTTTGGCTAATGCAAAAATATGAGGCAAAATCATGGACATTCTGTATAATCAGGTACAATTTAGAGGTACAGCAGGCAGAAACAAAGGGTCACCATTTGAAATTTAAAGACCCCTGGAGTGAGTCCAGAAATGTGGAGACTGAATGGCTGAAAGAATGGACTTACATATACTAAGTCCGAGATGCCATTTCTCAGAATATTCACTTTTCCGATGAATAGTGATCTGAGTATTGGTACATATAAGTTCAGGGGATGTAGGGGCTGCAGGGTGCTTACCCCCCCCCCCTTTGCAAAAAGAAGTTTTAAGGAGAAGAGTAATTTTGGAGATTCACTCTTCTACTGTGTTTTTGATCTCTTTTTTTTGGCATTTTGAATGCCAACATTTCAGTAGGGAGCTGAAACAGAAGTGCTTTTCTGGCATAAGGTAAAAGAGCTTTTAAAGGCTGTTATGACACTTTGTTTACCACACATTCTGTTGGTAGGTGTGCAGAGTGATGTTCTAGTTAGTTTTAAAAGATGTTTCACCTTCTGTCCCTGTTTGCTGCCTAAGAACTCCCTGCTGTTAGTATCTAGTGAGACACCTGGTCTTAACACTGCCAAAGTTATCTTTAATAAACTTTTGTTAAGCATCCCTAAGCACTGTTAAGATCAGGTTTTGTGCTAGGTATGTGCAAGACCTGACCTTAATAGTACTTAAGGTATCCTTAATAAGAGTTTGCTAAGCATCCTTAAACACTGTTAAAAAAACAGACCTTCTGCTAGAGAAGTGCTTAACAAGTTTATCTATTTCTTGGTTTCGGAGGATAATCATGGTGGTCAGTATACCACTAAGAATTTAAATGACATTGTCAATATAATGACATTTTTTTGCATATTATAAATAACATTCACTAGATTAAGTAATCTTAAAAGCTCCAGAATGCAATACTTCTCTTCACTATCACAGACTGGCTAAACATTGTCTGATGTTGTCATGTTCCTAGCTGAATTTCAGCAGAATTAGAAAAGGTTATATAAACCTACCTAGGGAAAAATAGATTCCCTACATGACCACATCATCTGACTGAAAAATTGTTTTGTCTCCTTTGTCCAATTGCAATTAGAAATAAGGCAGACTGTTTGCAAGGTGAATCACATTATTAAGGGTTGTGATTGGGCATCATTTTTATTGTGTCAGATATTAATCTGTGATCAATGGATGACCTTAAAGGTTGTGAATGTCAGTCACTGATGGCCATCTGCACAAGATGCATGCACATATATTAACTAAATATCTTTCGGAAGCAAGCATTTTTAATCATTTCCTTTGTAAAAGACTACTTCTGTGAACAGTAATACAAAGATTGGTGAGAACATCCCTGACCCCCAGGTCTGTATCATGGCTGTATCACGGCATCAGAAAGGCCATTAATCGATTGGCTTTAATATTGAAAATGCTGTTAATTGAGGTGTGTATTGTAAGATCATGGTACAGTGAAGATCAGAAAATTTGCCCTTTCCTCACTGTAGTGTGATCTCAAAGTTGGTATATACAATTATTGGGGGGTATAATTTGCGACTTCAATGAATGGGATTTTCAATGTTAAGGCCGTTTGATTAACGGCCTTTTCGATCCCGTGATATAGACCCCTAACCCCCCTACTTGTTTGTTTTTTTCTTTCCTCATTTCCATATTTCTAATTGCCCAGATCATTTCTTTCAAAGACAAAACAGCTTACTTCTGTGCCTCTAGTAATGCAGGTCATCTATTTGCTGCACTGGAGGTCTAGGTATGGAAGTAACTCCATGTCCATCACTGAATCTGGTGATTTCACCTGGTGGACAGGTTTAGGTAAATCCCTCCGCAGCTACAGTTAGCCAATATGTTGGAAGAGGTGACAGTGATGCGCCTCAGTGGGCTGTGTTTTTAAGCTGCACACCTTCCTGTCTAGTTATGCCATCCAAGCTGCACCCACAGTGCCCGGCAGACTCTGAGCTGAGGAAGTTATTTAGTTATTTTTTACAACTGGCTTTGCCTCATGGCAGCAGTGTCTGATTCCCCCAGCCATGCTGTTTTGATTGCAAAGGAGACAGAGCTGAAGATTCACAGAGAGGTTCAATGCTGCATCAGAAGCTACGTAAGTAATCGAATCATAGCTTTTCAAAGGATTTCATACCATGTAATGTATTCCAGGGATGGGGGAGGCATTCAAGGTGGTGTTCTCATTTGTGGCTGACTTTGTGGTGTGGAAGGATGGGGGCTGGCATTCAGGGTCCTCTTCTCATTTGTGGCTAACTTCATGGTGCATTTGTAATCTATGTTTGGAACTATGGCCAGACAGTGGACAGGGCGTGCCAAATCAAAGAAGCCCTCTGCAGTTTATTGGATCGCACTGAGTTCTGCAACACATCTAATGATAGATGGCTACTGTTAAAAGCCAAAAAAGACTCTCATTGTCTCTGGTGTAATTTTAAGTTCATTGCTAACCGGATGGCAAGAGGAAACAGTATTTCTTTATACCAGACTATACATGTGATTTTTAATAAACTCTGTTTGGATTATTTTGGAGTTTTTTCTTATTCAAGTAGTGTTATTAGTTGGATTTGTTTTTATCTGAGTATTGTACACTGACAGGTAAAAAAAAAAAAAAGATGGTAGAGTGTTCAGTCAACAAGTTGAACTGTATGACTGTTTTAACTTTTGAAGTTGAAATTGCCTGAGCAAAGGAAGATGAAAAGGGAAATGACACTCACTCTTTCAGTATTTTGTAAAAAAAACAAAAAAAAGAAGCTATATGTATGAGCTGAAAAGCTTACTGAAATTTATCATGAGTTCCCTTTTGTGTTTTATTTATTTATTTATTTATTTATTTTTTAAGTTTATGTTGGTATTTAAACCTCGCACTGACATAAATATTAAAAGTTGTCAGATGGTATATTTTCCATGCTTTTAACAGTACCATAGGCCTGACTGTCTGAGAGTTAACTCTTAATACAAAACCCCACGATGGAATACTGTTGGTATGTATACTTACCATGCCAGCATTACTGACAGCATAATAGGCTATCCTAAACCCAATCTATGGGAACGCATCTGTCAGGGGAGTCTGTAGTCACACCTACTGAAACCTTCCACATCAGTTGTAGTGTCGGCGTTACTTCTCTTCTTGGTCTTGCTCTACACAACTTCCTTTATGTACAAAGTGCAGCACATAGTAATGGAGATGTTGATTTAACAGACTGAGCACACTCTATGCACAGTCACAGACATTGATAATTGTGTTAGAAGGTGTTTTGTGGAATGTCTCATGACATCGATTCAGTTCTGTGAATATCACTAGTGTCTGAACCCCACTCAAATGGGGGTAAACACAAAGAATGTACACAAGTATATGCAACATTTATGATTACCACAGCCTATCGATATAAAATATAACTCACAATTATTTCACAAATGTTTGTTATGATTTAGATGTTTACCAAGATAAAAGTAAAAGTGGTACTTTTGTTTTGCAATGAAAAAATTGTCCAGATTTACTGTGCACTGGGGTGACTGAAAGTGAAAATGATGAGTAGATATTAAGTAACATGGTATACTTAATAAAAATGAAAAAGTATGACATTGTCAGTAATATGAATCACTAATGACTATGTGCTAAGTTTCTAATTAAATTCAGACTTGTGGTTTTGTCTTAGTTGTGTTTTCATCTAACTAGCTGGCTGTTTTCAGATATGTGTACCAGGTTTCCTGTCCAGAAATATGTCCTTGTAGAATAACTGTTCTAAAAAGTATAAATAATCATCAGTTATATAGATTTAAAAGATGCATGATGTACAATTAAAGTTTTATGCAGACTTAAGGGATGGAATACTTTTATAAAACTCTTGGGCTTTATCATTAGATGTTTGTGTAATATTCCATTACTGCACTGTATATAAAATCTAATAACACAATATATATCTACTGCACACACACACACACACACACACACACACACACACACACACACACACACACACACACACACACACACACACACACACACACACAGATAGCATCAGACAGCAGCGGAAGCGTTGTTGCCTCACAGCAAGAGGTTGTCCCGTTCGATTCTTGGCTGGAGCGCCTTCTGTGTGGAGTCTGCATGTCCTCCCCACGGTCGAGTGGCATTCGAAAGACATGTGTAGAATGGGCGTTCCTTCATTGAAGGTTGGGCGTCAAGCTGGCACTTCGGCACCCATAAAAAATCTACTGCCAATCATTAGCGGACCGGAGTTCCACTGTGGCAACCCCTAACCGGTAAAAGCCGAAAGAAAAAAAACAAAAACAAACTCCAACTAATTATAAACATTTTATGAGTGCAGTATATCACTTCAGATTCTTCTTATTAATTAATATACAATCCCCAATGTATAATGTCTCTTAGAGGCTTCCTTCCTTATTAAAGTCCCTGTTTCAAGCATTAAAAAATCTGATCCATGCACAATCTATTAACTTTTAATAAGAAATGACTGTAATATGTTGCACAATGTTAAAACATTTAGTTTATCCAGAGAAAGACATGTAAAATAATACTTTAACTTGACAACATTTCATTTGTCTAAAAACATGATAATAAGAGATGGTTCACATGTTATGTTTATTACTCTAAAAGTATGAGAGTGTGTGAACATACATCAGCATATGTATTATTATCTATACAGGCTTGAGATAACACTACCTTCAGACAAATGCTCAGAATTCTGTGAATCTGTAGGAATGTAACACAGTAGTTCTGCCTCGATACACTAGCCCTGGCTGCATGACTATACAATAGGCAGCTGTAAGGTTTGAGGACCACCACTCTTACACACCAGTATACTAATTAGTAATGGTTCAATGAGGTAGTAGCAAATAAGTGATTAGTGAGTGCATTTAAAATAGTCGATAAAGTAAGCAACCATGTTTCCTTCCCTGTGTTAGTGCTATGGTAATATGAAACATGCTGTAAGGTCATGGTATTACCAACAACCTCTGTGTTACCTTGTGCACACCAAGCTTGTGGCTACTACCTTTTCTTCTGAAATACAATCTCATTTTTTTTTCTGTCTGGCAAACATCACTGGGCACTGACTCCATTTTGTTTCACTCAGCTTTCTTCTGTTTTCCCTCTATTGTAGGTAATGACAGCAGCAGGGTAAACCCAACTTCCCTTTGCTCACTCGCAGATAACAGCTTATCTATAGTTTAACCAGTGGCATTCAAAGTACAGACCTGGAAACCTCAGTTTTCCTTCTGCCCCCAAAATTCCCAGCTGGAAGCTATAATTAAGCCATAATTCCAAGTACCATTATGGAAAATTTATCATTTCTTTTTTTTCCCCCATGGTTTAAAAAATACATGTTTTTTTAACTGTGTACTGAACAAACTGACAAATGTGGTGTATCAAAGGATGGACTCGCTTCTGGAGCAAGTGTCTACAGTTGACAGCCTTACATGTGTTTCACAGTATGGTAAGTATATTAATTTGATCACCATTTGTTTTCCTCGCTTTCCCAACTGCTTGCAGTACACCTGCTACTTGTAGGATATAAACACTTCACTGTTAGGATCCCACTACTGTTTTTACAATGACTGTACTAATTCATTAGTGACAACAATTCCGCTACATGTCTGATAGTTTTTCTAATACTGTCTGACTTTTTGTTTGTCGACCATTATCTCCCAGATCCCTTTTCCCTAATTTTGTACTTCCCCAAACATGTTTTCTATTAATATAATGGAACCATGAGATTACATTCTAAGTGTTCTGTGTTCATTCAATTAAGAGCATTTCTCTTTTCCCCACAGTAGTTTGAATGTAGATTTAGTATATTTAAGAGAGAAATGGGAGGTGAAGACCCACACACGGAGTGTGCGTAGTGAGCCTTTCCCCCTAAAAAAGGCACCGTTTCACGTCAGAGAAGTATGTCTCAATTAATCAGGCAGTCTGCATTCAGGGGAATTCTGTCAGTCTTTTGCAGCAGAATCGGGTCTATCTGCAGGGGGTCATTTAGAGAGCTATTCAAGCTCTCATTAAATGTATATATTTTAACATACATGTCATATTTTCAGCAGAAGGAATATAAGGCTGATCTTAAACTGCCTCTATTGGCATTGTAGAGAGACAGGTATATGCTGACATATGTATATTAAACTGGTTGTGAAACATTTAGGTGGAAAGAACTGTCATGGGATCTTTAACACCTACCTAAGCAACCAGCAGTGCAGGCAGACAAGACCTGGTTTAATGTCTTACCAGAAGACAGCATCTCAGCAAGTTTCTTGTGGGGAACTAGAATAAAACCTCAAAACCACTTTAGGATTTAATGATAATCTATGCCTCCTGGTGAGCCTTCTGTACTGTATGTGACATGCTCTAAAGGTTGGCTTATTTATGTTTTACTTACTTTTGAACTTCATGTGCAAGGATTGTTAGAACTGTTCTGATGAATACAAGCGCTGGAAGTTAAAACGTGCATGCACTAATAACTATGACAATTATAGTCAAAGTTGTACATTTCTAGTGTGTATTTACTTTCATTACACAGCACTGTGGATGATGTAATGGATTTCTAGTAAGGTGGAGTCAAACTTCCGACTAATATGCATCTCTACCCTAAATCCAATATTACTCCGATATGAGCCAGACACACTAGGTTAGCATTGTACTGCACCAAGTTTACTTTGTAACCCATCACAGATTAGTTGAACGGGGTACATCTTCTCTCTCCCTACCTTAGGGTAGTGCAGATGACCATTCTGTGACATTTGCCAGAGCAGTTATTTACTATTTCAGGATACAGCTGAAGCTTTGATGAAGGTCTGGATTTTTTTTTCTCAACCTTAAACAGCCATTTCCACATACTTTCTGAGGGCTGCATATTGTAAATTGCAAGTGGTAAATACAAGTAGCTCTGTAATTTTAGCTTTTTCATCAGCCCACAAAGTAACATGAGGTTAAATCTGCATGTGGCTAGTAATGCCAAAGTTAAAACAATGGTGCACAATTATACAGATGTTGAATTAGTTCATGAGTTTATACAGAAATAAATGCTTTACCCTAGGAGCTAAAACACTAAGGCTTACTGTCGTCTCCCTCCTTCTCATATCTGTAGAAATACAAATGACTTGAGTACAGTTACTGTGAGATCAGAATATAATATAATATCTCAGTTAATGCAGTTTGTTTTAATGTTTTGTAACACATATGAGTGTTGACTCACTGTAAGAAACATTCAAGGATTTCACATGTATAATTTCATAGGTTGCTGGGGTACGTACATATCATGAGGACAGCTGAATCACCTCACATAAATGGTACCTCATTTGCAGGCAAAAGTCAGCTTAGACTAATAAGTTTTCACATTCCATTTTCTGACTGTAAAATTCATTCTTGTCTGGCACATTTGTCGTTGAGCTAAAACCAGCATGAACTTCGGCTGCACAGCTGATGAAGACAGCGCTATGCTGACATATCTCAACTCAGCTGAGCTGTACGGAAAAGAAATAGCTAAGCAAGAACTTAACAGCAACGGTAGATTTTATTGGGACTGCAACAGAAGGTGAAAGCCTTTCCAGCACTTTTCAGTGCAAACTAACTGATATAGCACATTCTATCAGATGTGTTTACTGGTGTAAGTTATTCAACTTACCTACATGTTCTGGGATCTCAGAGTAGTTAATGTTAGCTAATGTGGTGCAAGGGCTGAAGCCCCTTTCATAAGGATGTAGGAATCCTTTCCCTGAAGACATGGAAGGCTTTCCCCTTCCACTTTACCCAGGTTATTACTTTCAAACATGTTCAATAAAAATGGGGTTAAATTGGACCAATTAGTGTGGAAGCCCTTTAATTATAATTATGTAAAACATATTCCTCAGAACCTTGTCCAAAAGGATCTACATCTTCACAGCAGATAATCTAGGAAACATAATGTGTGGTAATTAACAGCAGCTGTTACTTTCATGATGACTACTGTCTACATAGATATGGTTGGTTACATCTTGTCCTACCTTAGTTCATTTATATCACAAGTCAGGCCTCTCACCTTGGATCATGTAACAATTGAGTAAAGACATAGCAAAACTGTGATCATGCTAATATTATTCAAGACACTTCAGGAATCCCAAACAGCAAATAAGTAAGAACAGATGTCAGTAAAGAAAGTACTGAACTGTAAGACATTGACTAGAAAGAAGGTTCTGTGGAATGGCGGGCAGTCTGGCTCAGGACACTAAAAAAATAACAGTATACATCAGTGTGGGTACTTCATCAGCTGTACACCATAATGAACAGGTTAAGTTCAGGATGGCAGATAACACAGTTCGCTGTGAAAGCCATGACCAGCTAGTAGTATCAAGTGAAACTGTGCACCGCAGCAGCACAGATGCTTTGTATGACCACGCAATCAATGGAACATGTTAAAGTAACTGCCCTTCTTACACTTCTCTCAGCAGGGTGAGATGCCATCTGCCAGTCATCTGATAGAACAGAGTAGCAGTTTACCTCGTTTGATAGGTATTGCTAAGAATCCGAGTAGCTGAGATGCCTGGATAAAAAGAAACAATGGTTCATTTTAACTTCTTGTGTTCCTAGTCCTCTGGCGCATAATTTAAATTCCAGTGTAATAATAATGTTCAGATTGGAAATAACTGCAGAATGCTTTCCTAGTAGCTGCATACATGCAATCTGTCAACTGACCTGTGAAAAGTAACTGACCTGTGATAAGGTTAACCCATTCATGGAAGTTTAAGACTGATGACAAGTGCACTTTCCTCAAGGAATAATATAAGTGAAAGATCAAAGTATTCTGAATGTACCTGACTGGACAATTCAGAGTATCCAGACAGCTGTATAACATTCACAGTTATTTTTTCTTCATTTAGATAACATGGATAAGTCTGGCTGAATCCTTCTTGGTCTTATGAAGATATCAGTTCTTTGAAAAAAAAAATCTTGCTTCCCATGCAAGTTTAAATTCTCTAAAGGCTAGGCAAGTCTGATGGTATGGATGGCTAACGTTTTGATTATGATGTAGGTGTTCTAAGTCCAGTTAGCAGCAGAAGCATTTGATGGATCTGGCTAGGGAAGAATGAGTTGGTCCATCCCAGGAATGAGGGGGCTGTAAGCCTACAGAGGAGACACAAAGTATGGAGATGAGGTCAGGGTCAGGATTGTGGTGCACTTAGCCACCAGTGCAATAGCCTGTATTGAGCAAGTGTATGTGTGTATGTCTGTGTGTAAGGACAAGACATAGTAGCCCCTGCAGTGATGTGGGTTGGGATAGGTGGATTTTGGTAATCCCAGAAATGCCCTGACTGCCTAGATACTGTCAAAGGACATGAGCAACTCTCACGGCTGTTTGAATGATGGCCCAACCAGACAGCTCTGACTGCTTTCTGTATGTGTGCTGCATGTAACACTGCCCAGGGGAAGGGATAGGTCATATCAAAAATTTTCTAATGGCTGGAATACTGGGTAAGGGCACAAACAATTTATCATGGCTGCCTGAATGATGTCCCTCCAGACAGACAGATTTAGCCTGAATTCTTTACTGGGTATGTGCCTAATATGGAGAACATATGGGAACATATGGGCTGAGTCCAGATGGGGGGAACGTGATGGGTGACAGGCATGAGGGCCAAAAGAACACAGAAAAGAAAAATCCCCTTTAGCTTTAAAGGACAAACCACTGCTCCCTATTGAAATGTCGGCATTCGAAATGCTGAGAGCCAGCAAGCTTAAAAAAAAAAAAGACTAAAAACATAGGAAAAGAGTGAATCTTAAAAAAATCACTCTTGTTTAATCTTCTTTTTGCACCCCTCAACACACACACACACGCACACATACACACACAGTGTACTTTCACATCATGGTCAACCAATTGCTGAAAAGTGGCAGAAGCTAACAAAAACTGAATCATTGCCAATATTCAGAAATCGCATCAACAGTGATTTCTTATAAGGCAATTACACTTGACTAGGTGTAGAGTAACAAAGTGTCTTATATGCTGCTTCTTCAGAAGTTGTGTATGTTAACAAAATATGATGGCTTTTCTGAATGATTGACTTGGTGCTGCTGGGAAGGTCTGTCAACCACATCTCTCTCCAAAGTAGTGTATTTCAAATTTTCTATTTGCCACAGTTGCACGGGGCACACCTTTTAACCTCTTAGTGCAAGAAATCTGGACAAAGACTAATAGAGGGACAAATAAGGACTTTTTTAAATATTGTTCTTATAGGTTCATATGTGTTTACTAGGCTAATGACCACAAGGGCCTTTTTAAGCCTTGCCATGCATCCCAAATCTCTGACAAGTTTTGATACCCTTGATAAGTGTAAGCAGGGGCCTGGGAGATGAACCATTTACAGGGTGCCTGTATCCGTTAGAGATGTAACAGGTGCTAAACCAGGGATGAACATCCTGTTCCCATCTAGTTGTCCAAGTTGCATTTGAATTGGGTTAGGGAGGAACTCTGCTTCACATGGATGGGGAGCCTTTTCCATAGATGGAGTAGTGTCTGGGATACATACCTGTGTCTCCAGCAGGTCCTATTTATATCACAGGCAATGTTTAAATCTTTAGGACAGGTAATTCTGGTGCTGTTTGCTGTGTGGATATGCAGGAGGTTCATCAGAGTGGTGTCTGACAATGCCCTGTATGCCAGCCATAGATCTCCTCTCAAAAGCCTGTAGGAGACAGAATAAAGGGATAAGGCCTTAAGGCAGTCTGCACAGGACATTTTACTTACACCCTGTATTCTTTTAGTGAGAAACCTCTGTGAACGTTCCAATTGTTGGATATGCCTGGCTAGGTACATACTAAAAGGGGCATTGTACTCAATTATAGTTCTGATGAATGCCGAATACAGTGGAACAATGACTTCCTTGGACTTGGATGCCATACCTTTGTAAGTTGTGCAATATAAAATGATTTCCTCACTACTGTAGATATGTGATGGTCAAAGGCTAAACTGCTATCTATGTGTGTACCTAAGTCCCTGACTACTAGGTCAACTCTAAGGGGTGTGTTGTGAATATGAAAATTACCAAGGATAGATGACTTCCCAAAGGATACTATTATACATTTCTTGGCATTTAGTTTTAGTCCATAGCTATAGCACCAGTTATTTGTCTGTGTCAGCCCCTCCTGGAGAACATTTGTGTCAGTGTGGGATTCAATGACAGCTCCTAATTTGCAATCATCTGCAAGTTTAGTCAGCCGGAGGCCACTGACATTGGCCTTGACTTTTGAGAAGTAAATGCAAAAAGGAGTGGTCCAAGGACTAATCCCTGAGGGACTCCACTTTGTTATTGCTTAATTGTGCTACATAGTTAGCAAGATAAACAAATTAACCATGTTATCATTCTTTTCTTATATCTATTGTCAAATTAAGCAATAACCGATGATGTTGGTGTGGTATATTAAGATTTACTCACAGTTGGTGTGGTTTAATCATGCCGGTGAAGCCAGAGTGATTAAATAAAGCCAACCATGGGTAAATCTTAATATACCACACCACGGAGTTGGTTATTGCTATTATACAATGACATTATTTAAAAAAAATACTTCACTTAAATAATGTCTTTGTATAAGGCACCATACTGTCCTTCTGTGATTGGTAATATCCTGGTGCCTTTTTTTTTATGTACTGCGCATGCGTATGGGACTTGCATGCCCAGTATATCAGGGCTTTGGAAAGGAAGCAACAGAGAAAAGAAGGTCTTCGTTGCTTCGTTTTTGTTTATTTATTTATTTTTTCTTTATTTAAAAAAAAAAAAAAAAAGTTTCGGACAGTTTAGGGGTAGGAGAGAGACAGAATGGAGAAAATAGAAAGAAAATCAGGTACGTGTCTTTAATTCTAAATAACGTACTTGATTTTCATAATATTTTCTCCATCCTGTCTCTCGTATGTCTGGGGTCCGGACTACAGATTTTTTTTTTATTTTTGTTTAAAAAAAAATAAAACTTACAGAATATAACAATGGAAAAAAGTCTGGGCAACCGGACCTGTTTTCGTTGGTATATTCTCAGATTTACAGTAGGCATGCTGGTTGGGCTGGCCAATCAGCGTGCTCGTTTTAGAATATTAATGGCCAGTCATTGTATAATTAAGTGTACATAACGTTTTCATATTAAGGTTTTCATTAGGGCTACTGCAGCTTCTGTTTCAATTTCAAAATTTGTTTAGATGCTTTAACAAATAATAAAATATATAACATAAAACCTGAAATACAGCAAATAAGTGAAATGCAAGTAAGGCATGAAATAATAAAACAAGAATAATGTTACACAGCAAGACAAACTAAGCACATACACATACAAGGCCTTTTCAAAATTCTTTCACAGCCAATCCATCAACATATTCCTGCAAGAGGACTGCAAGCTTAAATGTATCCCCACAGGACTAATGCCTGACAGCTTTTTGAAACACATTTTAAAATACTTGTTTGTTGGATTTTTTAATTCAGTGGATAAACTTGCTCCTAAGTAACTAACAGTCAACATTATCCTACCCTTCTTATTTTTTCCTATGTAACCTTTGTCTTTTATGACTGTTAAACATCAAACTTTTCTGTAGGCTGACCATTTGATAACTTTATGGCTATTACAATGGCAATAGACATCACCCCACAGCAGGAGCCACACTTCCAGAGAAAGTCTGCCTCATTGGTGACTCACTTTTTGGTTGTATAGGTGAACAAGAGAAGAGCAAACTGGACAGCCATAATCCAGGATAAAGGGTATCATCTTCCATTCAGGTTCTCACTGAAACCCTTATTCAGTGTTCTGTGGTCCTTTGCTTCACTTTGCATTGTCTTTGGTTCAATGGCCTGAAGGTCAGGCTTCAAATCACACCCAGACCAAGAACATACAGGTTTGAAGACAGACTCTAACTGCTTCTACTCACCCTCACTGTGGTTATTAACAACCATTCCTTTTGCAAACTGATGAGAGATGGACTTGTGACAGTCCTAGCCTCATCCCCTAGGTGGCTGAGATGGGCACTTGCATCAGCATGAGGACCTGCAATAACTGCTGCAAAACTGTTCTTGTTGTTTGTCACCTACATGCAGATGAAGACTAACATGATTGACTTGGTAAAACCAAGCCCACATCCCTGGTCTTACTTGTTTTCCTGTACCATCATGCATGCTGCCTGTACCTGCCACAGATCTGGACTGTCATCCCCTTCACAAAGGATGGGAAAACTGCCACTGGTTACTGACTATCATCCTCCCCTACTCAATCCTTCAGCTCTTGGACTTACTAACTGAAGCTAGTTCTTCTGAGTCACAGTCAGGGTTTGATTTATTTGTACCACATGGCTGACTCTTCCCGTATCCTCTAGTGATGCTGTTGCACGTATCCTTCACTTACTGCATCTCTTTTTCTCACTTAACTTGTGGAAGTCATTTTCCTCCACTGACACTTTGCTACTTCCCAGATCTTTAAACTGCCCTATCAACCTGTCTTCCAAAAGATCCTTTTTTCTGAATTTTGTAGTCTGCCTTGAAGTCTTCCTATGTCCTTTCCCTTAACATTTACAAATTAAGCTCCTGGTCTGCTTAAGACATTCCATGCAGGATAAGGGTCACAGAACTGTATAGTACTCTGACCCAGTGGGCTAAGCTGGAGGTAGGGTTAAGGGTACATTAACTGCTTTGTTGTCTGTGCATTAGAATAAAACATTCAGTTTGTCTGCCTTGTTTACTGCATTCTAGTATCTATCAAACCTTTCCTACCATTTATTTATGCCGCTTTCTGTCCTTCCTAATTTAAGATCATCTGTTATGGCAGCTCCCAGGTGCCTTTCTAATTTCACTGTTGTTAGTATCCCTTGTCTTTCTGTGTATTCTTCTTTTACTTGTTTTTTTATCCCCTATATCCATCCCATCACTGTCGCTGATGCCTTTTTCTCTGAATAGGTCTGTTTGTTCCTCTGCTTCCCACAGCAATGGCAGACACCGTGAAGGCACAGATCCATGCCAGGAAACTCAGCTGTCATTCTGCAAGACAGGAAGATTTTTAGAATGCTCTTAAAGCCCTCACCTTGTTGGCCAGCATGTAGGATGCAGTGCCTGCAGTGCTACGTCTGGTGCAGGTACACACGTGTGGACACCAACTGTGATTGTCTAGATCCTTGCTGTTTCTATTCGGTGTGCCCCAGATCTCTGTAGCAGTTACAAATTGGCAGACATTTCAGTGCTACTAATAAGTGCCTTAAATGGATGGATCCCACTATTAAAATGTCTGGTCTCTCACTGCTACCTCCATTTACCAGACAGCACTCCAACTGATGTGCATAGTTGTGTCCATGGAGGTTCTTTCCCATATCCACTGCAGTATACACCTACAAGCCTAAGATAAATGGCGAATTCTTGTATTAATCAAAAATCTGTTCAGTGAAGCATTTTAATTTAATGATAATGAGAAGTTGTATGGACAGAGCACCCCCTATCAGAATGATCGCTGTGCATGATTGTGGGTATGTTAGCTATGCAAATATGGCTGCTGTCAAGTGATATGTACTATTATTTATGGAGACATTTTAATCTGTCAACAGCCACAGCACTTCAAAATAGCAGTTAATGTTGTTATGTTACAAAGTCCACCAACAGCTTCTTACTGTCTGTGATGGGGATGCCTATCACAGGTGAGATAGCATCAGAGAAGGAGTTACTGTACTTATGGGTGGTGCTGTCTGAATTGAAAGCAAAGGTATTCGTGATCATGGCCTGTGATTTGTCAAATGCCAGCTGGAGAGAAAACTCACCCTCCTGGGGATTAGGAAACCTAAGAAGTACTTTTCAGTGACACTAAAGCATAACGTGAAGTCTTCCTTTTTTTGATAATGTTACACCAGGAGGAATGAACCTTCCTTTCGGTCCTTAAGAACTAATTAATTTTAGAAACTGGAGCTAGTATATTCCTCTCCTTTTCTGAGTGGAACTTTGTGGACGCAGGTAGGAAGGAGGATGTGAAAATTCAGTTCTTTGTAGGCTGCTAGTTCCTCCATTAGAAATGTTGCAAGAGCTTTCTTCCTCCCACTGATGTAGCCACTTTAAACATGTCAAAATGTATTGATAAAATGTTTAGTCAAGTCTTAGAAAGGAAATATAATTATTTGTTTGATGGATGACAGACATGTCACTTGTTTATTTAACTAATTGCTTTACAAGAATAAATCAGTGATGCCAGGACATTAATAGGCATCATGATTACTGGATAACTTCTCTCCTTTCAAGCCCATTCCACATGATAGACTAATACTACCATCCAGTATGGAAACTGTAAAGGAATGGATAGGCCTCTGTAATGAGGCAGTGGGGAAAAACACTCAACGTAACCCAAGGAAAATTCTGGTTGAGTTGCTTAAGGACTGTGTATTGGGTGATCCTTCACTTAGCCTCTTTTTGTGCTGTATGAAATTTTCTTTCACATTTCATTAAACTATAATTCTTTCATTATATTATACTGCATTAACAGCACACAGATAAACAGTAGGGGATATGCATGCAGCATTTGTCCTGCAGTGATGATTACTAAACATACTATATCTTAAGACTGCAGCTACAGAATATAATATATCACTTATAACCTTCCCAGCTCAGTGACCATCTACGGTCAGAACCTCTGTACAGATCCTTTTTCATGCATGTGATTGTGGAAACCCTTCTTTTTGGAACACATTCTAAAATACAGTATAAGCAGTTATCTGCATTTCTTGTGCGGTTTGTCTCATTAGTAAGGTACAGTTCAAATCCTTTCTAGTTTACTTTTACTTACGATCATGTCAGAATGTTCCAGAGCTGATTGGGCCTGCATAGTCTATGTCTCTACTATTAAAATTATATAACAGTCTGTGAATCACAGATTCTAGTTTTTGTGCTTGGAAAATATACACTAATGTCTCCAAAACATCTCAGTAATGACAGTTGCTCCATTCTAAAAGAGTAATTAGTCTTCAAAACAATCTATGTCAAATACTCAAATAGCTTCACAAAATAGGTATGCAGCCTCCACCAAGAAGCATACAAATTTAGGTGCATTAACTGAACAAAAGACTATATAAAATATTAGCATGAAGAGATATGCAAAATGGGAGTGCAGCCTGTTTAGAAATGTGATTAAAAAGGTGCATCACCTGCACAACATTAGGAACGCCAATTTCATAAAAATATGCACAAAAACAGGTGCATTGTCTTGACAAGACAGTGCATAGACAGACATACATGATTAAAGAGCTGCACAAAATAAGTACATAACCTCCATATGTAGGTACTTTTGTATACAGCTGAAACTGGACAGCATAATTTATAATTTGAATAAATGGGCTAGCTTCATTATTCAGAAAGAAACAGATGTTTTTTCATGCTGGCTGGTTAGTATCTTCATGTATACATAAAGGGCTTCTTAATTATAGGCACACCAACTGTATACCAGAATGCACAAGTGCATGCAACACCTCAAGAATCAGGAATGACTGCACACCACCTGATAAGCTATAACACAAAATGTGCAGCAGCTGCACATGCTTCTGCAAAACATACATGTCCATCTATGTAAAGGGCCAGTCAATGAAAGGTATATCACCTGCACAGAAGAGACAACTCACAAATGTAGCATATTTTATACAATGATTGCAATAGAATTAGGCATACCACACTCATAACCGGTGCGGCATACATGTAACAGACTACATACAAAGGGCATTTCATTTGAATAAGTGACTGCATAAGAAAATGGATAAAGACCTGCCCAACAGCAATATAGAATAGGTGTACCACCTGTAAAATTAGCTGCTTAAAAACAGGGTAGCATCCTTATGGAGAGCTGCACAAAACTAGGTACATCACCTGCACACTGGGCTTCATAAAATAATTGGATCTCCTGTGTAATGGGTTATCAGTAATAATGGCAGTAGCTGCACAAAGTACTTCTATAACTGCCACCAAAATAAATAAATAAAGGCTCACTGTCTGTGCTAAGGATTACATAATACAGGTATGTTAGCTCTGCAAGTAACTGCACAGAAATACATACAATCACTTGTATAACAGGACCACTCAGGAATGGTACAAAGTCTATGCAATGGATAATTCACAAATAGATGTACCATAAGCACAAAGAACTGCAGAAATTCAGAGGCATCAGTCTGCACAGTATAATATACTGAATAAAAATTATGTCACCTACACAAGTAACTGCACAAAGCAAATACTTTGCCTGCACAAGAAACTAAATAACAATAGACATATTACCTACATAAGAAAAAAAAGACTGCAGAAAATAAGTGCACTTGCTTTACAAGAAACAATATAAATGTCTGCAGTGCCTTCACAAACAACTGCAAAAAATAGGTTCACCACCTGCATAAAAAATACATTTCACATGCACAAGGGACTGCACAAAATTAGCACTCTTCCTGCACAACAAACCAGCATAAAATAAGTGTATCACAGACACAAGGTGCTGTAGTAATATATCTGTATCACCTATATAAGGGTGGCATTTGCATTTGTCACTGCATAAATACAGAAAACAAAGTATCACAATTTGCTGCATTTTAGTATGATCTTATGATTTGAATCTGCAGTATCAGTACTAGCCCTGCTGGTAAAGCCAGTAAGAGTCACAGTTGTAAGATGAGAACAGCAAAAAATATATCTTTTTTAACACAATATAGCAGTACAAGATACTATCACTTAAATAATGGTAGACAGCATCTCAGAATATACAGTCTCAGATCTTTAAAAAAAAATAACTGCACCATACATCATCTGTGGTGATGAAGTGATTGCATTACATTATTTTCAGTTCCTCCTTATCCCATCCTTGAAAACATTAGACATCCAAGTTTCCAAAGACCTTATTTGTACCATCTGCTTGCTGCTGCTAGCATCAACTGTGCTCACTGGAACATTACAAATGTGTTTATAGTCCATTCACAGCTACACATACTTTTATAAAACAAGCACATAAGTCTATTTATGACTCGAGCTGTCTTGCAGCAACACTGCAGTATAACTTAACACATGCCAGCATTAATTTTGCTGTTTTGAATGATACAGTTTATAACTTTGTCAAAAGATTTTCATGTGTGCATCACTAAATACTCTGAACAATTCTAAAGTGACTGAATGCACTATGAATGCTGCCTCATGCATCAAAACTGACTGGAGATTTTTTTTTACTGCACCACCATTTCAGTATTATTAGTTGTTATTTTTTTATTGTGCCAATGTACTAAATGTCTGACTATGCAATTGAGCCATGGCAGTTGAACAACTGTAAGGATATAAAACAAACCACTGGTTCTTACCCATAGGGCTGTGCAAGGTCAGAATTAGCCAGACCACCATGAGACTGTCTTCTATTTTCTTTGGTAATATACACCACAGTGTAACAGAATTTAGCCAGACCACCACGAGACTCTGTCCCATTTTTTTGGTAGTACACACCACAGTGTAATAGTCCCATCTCTATAGTAAACTATCTCAGAGTAAAAAACTGTTACTAATATGACCTGTATGCATTACAAAACCCAGTATCTTAATTCTGTTATAGATGTCAGTGTTCAGCAAAGTACACAATTAACAAAATAAAAAAAATCCCGTAATACTTAAAAATGTGCAGCATCTAAAATATATGTATATGTACCTAAGAAACAGATATCTACCAGGAATGCAACTCATATATGATGGAAGTACATAGCACAGCCATGTTATATACAAAGCACATCTATACTAAAAATAGTATTTTTTTTTTATTTTATGCATTTGTTAACATGATAAGTGAGCTTGCTATCCTGTACACTTTGTAGTCATGATCTAGGTCACAATAGCAGGGGTAAATGCAATATATATTATATTTTAGATGACCTATCAATGAACATGTTTTTTTGGAAGTGAACCAGTGTACCTGGGGAAAACCCACAGTGGCAGAGGAGTACTATACAGACTCCCCACAGTCAGTGGCTAGAGATCAGGACTGATTTCTGGAGATGACAGAGAGAGAGAGGCCTAAACCACTGAACCAACATACTAGCTGGCTGAAATAAAAACATGTATTGATCTGCCAGCATATGGTTTTAAGCTGCTTATGCTGGTTTTTGACCTCAAGCTGATGTCTACCTGATAGCAGTTGGATTGTTTCAATGGATTATACTTGGTAGGATGAGTGAGGGATTTACCACCTGGATTAGAATTTACAAAAAAAAAAAAGTGAGAAATAGCCGAGACATTAACCTAATCAGCAGATAAATACATAATGGAATGCATAACTAATGGGTATACAGACAATTATTTAAGCACGTAGTCTGACATGTAAAGGCAATTTCACAGTATGAGAGGCACACAATTGACAGTAGCTCCTGATTCCCCTGTAACTGAAGACATCCCTTGTGAACATTATGACATTTTTGCAAACTTCACAAACGTAGATTTGGATGCAACTCACTGTCTATGAAAGCCACATATTCAGGTTTGGATGATAAATTCTGTTGCAGGGAAACCCACAGCATGTGGAGCTTCAAAAATGTAATGTGCCAGCATAATTTTGCCTTAAATGTCTCTTTTTCATACATAAAATGAAATGTATATCAGTAACAGCCAAATAAATATCGAATGTGGAGCTGTGGTCATTGTTATACCAATACTTGCTTTCTGTATCTGGAGAAATAAAACAAATACCTGTATAATATAATTACATGCACCACAAGTAAAGGAGTTCTATGTAAAGTTCTTCTTGAACTGATAATTCTGTAAATAGTATTTACTCCTTTCATTGTTTTTTTATGTGGTTGTTAGTATGTGTGATTTGCTTTGTGTAGGAAAAATGGAACATACAACGGAGCACATAAGGAATATAAATAATAAGTGTTTCAGATGCTTTAAGGAAATATGACACAAAAGTTCAGAACAACTGTTCCCTTAATTTTCTGTATTAAGTAACTTAAACAGACTGATGTTAGGGGGCAATGCTCCAGATCAACTATTGAATTTAGAATGCAGGAAGGGGTATGATTGATAAATTTTCCATTAAGCCTAGGGTCAAATTCTTAAAGCTTTGGAGTAGTGAAGTAAAGGGCCTCCACCATCCTTATATCACTACTTAAATCAAAATGTCCGTACCTGTTCTCCCCTGCTAACACCTCCTGAGGGAGGGTGAGGGTTTGCCCATCTTATTATCTCACCCAACTTATCTTGCAGTGCTGCGGTACTAAATGAGTGCAAGTCTGACTGTGTTAAGATAAGGTGATACAATTGTGTAACATGTTATACTTATCAGTCTTATTACCTATGCCCCTTACAGTGCAAGCTTACCCGAGGAGTCAGCAGGCTCATTGACCTGAATGAAATGACCCTGCACCAAAGCTCCACCTTTATGGCAGACTTGGTATTGCAGGTATGGAGCCTGCATGAAGCACCAGGTCTGGTATATAAGTAGAGCTGCATGACCATGAAACCATCCTGCATAGCACCTCAACTAAAGAATGGATGAGATAATGCAGGTGTGACTGTGACCATGGCTGTCAGGCCTGCATGCCCCCACCCAAACAAGGGAAATGGCATGTAGGGTCACTAGCCTAGCCGGTGTCATAGATAAAGTCTCCCAACTCAGCTTAAATTCATATGTTGTCCTTTGAATTGTTAATTGGCTGAGTGACAGAATTCACAATCATACCTCAAAACTGTACAGATTTTCATCTTATATTTTTGGTCCATTTTTTTCATAAAATTGTGGCTTTCTGGCAAGTCATTAAAGATTGAAGTGAGAAAATAATAACAGACATTTGAGTTTCAAACTTCATACCCTTCAGAAGATTCATGCTAATGCAAAACCTGTTTTTCTATCAAATTTCTAAGTTTGTAAGAGAAATATTTAAAAAAATATATATCCTTATTTTTGGGTCTTTGTACCCCCATTGTTTATGGCTTCGTCCAGATTTTTTTGCTGTAAGAGATTAAGAGGTATGCCCACAATAGGAAGATAGATGCCAACTCATCTAGTCTAAAAAATGTCACTAGAGGTGTTCTACAAGGTATTGCCCAAGTCCTGCAAGGCTCAAAGAGTATTGTGCAGTTTAATGGAAAATCACTGTGGCAGAGTCCAAGAAACTGTAGACTAGACCATCAGCAAACAAAGATTAAGCTAAATATTCTATGATCACATGAGAGACATTGTGACAGCGCACCCTGCAGGTTAGTATTGGACTTACAGCAAAGAGTAGGGTAAAAGAAGACTGCACTTGTCCACCATGAAGTCCAGTCAGTGCTGTGGGTTGGTGAGAGGAAGCAGCAGGCACTCACAACCCAAATTAATTGGCTTGAGAAGACAAAGCAGGGTGTAGACCAGAACCTTTTTGGAGTATCATTCATTTGACTGACACATTTTAGTGACCTGATTTAACTGTCACCAACTTGCACTTAATTCACTTTACACAAGAATTCAAGTCTTTAATACGTGCTAGTGGTTAGTGGGCTCCTTTCCCAAGTATACTTTATTGTATATAATGAAGTCCTAGTGTTTCTTGAACTGTGGTAAATACAACAAGGCAGAAAAACCCATTCACTGACTTGCGATATTTATACTGAATATGTCTGGTGATACTGTGATTTTATACTGAATATGTCAGGTGATACTGTGTATTTATACTGAATATGTCTGTGATACTGTGATTTTATACTGAATATGTCAGGTGATACTGTGTATTTATACTGAATATGTCTATGATACTGTGTATTTATACTGAATATGTCTGTGATACTGTGTATTTATACTGAATATGTCTGTGATACTGTGATTTTATACTGAATATGTCTGGTGATACTGTGTATTTATACTGAATATGTCTGTGATACTGTGTATTTATATTGAATGCTGATATTGTATAGTTTGGAAGACCTCTGAACAATCTTGCTGTATGTCTTCTGACAAGCCTTGCATGGGATTCTTTAAGAACATCACCCTGCACAGCAGGGAAAAAGGCCAGGATTTATAGTCATTTACCACAATGTGCAGCACAAATCAGAGTAGGTAGTGGCAGTTCGCACAGTGTGGGTGATTTTCAGAGACATAGCACAGCTGTGCAGTGGGAAAAACAGTAAGCAGTCCATGCAAATGACTGCATAATGATGTGGAATTGAGGAATCCCATGCAAATAAGACACAAGAAATGTGCAAATGATGACGGCAAATATGGTGGAGTGAATCAGAAGTATATAAAACAGGTATATTGCATGTAAAGCTATTCTGATCACCTGGAATTTTTGCTTACAGGGTAACGGATATAACAGGAGTAGTGGCAGATGTTTTCAAGAACATGTGTTAGTGGCCACCATCAGAGTCAGTGTATATAACGTTGTGTGGCACAGCCACCAGTGCTGTCACCGAGGGTTCCATTAATCCCTTATGTATAAGGACTGCATGGACCAGAAGATATTGAAGTTTTACTGGGTGCATATGGAGACTATATTTAGAATCAAGTGGGATGTGTGCATTGCTCATCCCATTGGACACAAATATATGTGTAGCCTTAACCGTCTTAGCTACAGAGACTTTTCAGTGGGCCTACAGAGTCCATGTTATGTATAGTGCAAGTGTTAGCCTTGGGTAACCTACAACATATTGTTGACATCCTGCAGCTTGTGGAGGAGCATGCCTGGTTTCCCAGGACTCCAAATGAGAGAAACACCTCTACACAGGCATTTGACAGCATAGCTCATTTTCCTTAGGTCCTGGGAGATGTATATTACACATACATTGCCATCAAAGCCTAGTCTGGTTCACAGAGATTGAGATACATCAATAGGGAAGGCTTCCTTTCCCTCAACTGCCAGGTGATGTGTAATGTTCTGGGCATTGCATACAATGCGTCCAAGTACCACTCTGGCATTTCCTATGATTCACATATGGCACATGTCAGACCAAATCCAGTGGTTAACATCTGGTTGGTAGGTGCACACAAACAGCTGGGTTACACAGAACAGTATATAGACATACAACTCAAGCAGCAAAAAGGCCATATATAATGATTTGACTGCTGTGTGTTGTAGGATATGCTTTGGAGTTGTAGATGATAGCTTGCATCTGCAACCCCTAGTCCTTGGCAAAGATGGGCTTTCTCATGATGCGATCCTGCAGAGCTTTATTACCTATGTACTGGATGATTTCCATGGCCAGTTATGGCATTCTGTTTGCCTACAGGTGGTACTACTAGAGTATATTTGTGTTTGTGAGAAGCTTGGTGAGTGGTCCCAGGTGTTGAGCTTAAGGAATGTCACTACCCATGACTATGAGACCATCAAAGCAGGGTGTTGCAAATTGTGTTATCAAAGCTGACAGTGAAGTCAGCAGCAGTTTGTTGTAGTATGCATATGGGGGTATGTGCCTGCCTTCCTGCCTGGGATATGGACCTACACTGCACAGCCTATACAGGCACCCCTGGTGGTGGTTGCTGTGTGGCTCACTGAAATAATCGTAGAAGCCTCATTTGTCACCAGAGGGCTTTCCAGTAACAACAGCTCCAGGACCCTATACGCCATATCATTGTGGAGGTGTTACATGCTATCACACAAGCCATGGAGCACACTCACAATCTCTACAGTGCGGTTTCTGTATGGGTGGTCCAACCCTCTGTAGTGAACATCTCTTTGGCAATGCCTCATTAGGGTTGTCACCTGTCAGGAAATCAGGGTCTTTTGTCAGGAAATCCACTTATGGTGAGTACTTGAAAGACATTTTGAATCATTCTGAGAGCTAACAAATTTCTGAGGTAAATAGCTCTCAATGTACCAAGGACAAATCTCATCAGAATTAGGGATAAATCCAGAAATAATCAAGGATATTTTAAAATATTAGTACTATTAACTTGTGACTCTGAGAGAATAAGAAAATGTGAATTAATATACATTTTCTGGAGCAACACAAGTCTATAATTGTAATCATTGTCATTATTTATTAAGTGTAAGTCACCACTTTATCTCCAAACATCACCAGTTTTAGGAGGGATTAAGAGGGATAGAGGTAAAATTTGAGTCACAATCAGGGCCAGTTGAGAGGTATGCTCAAGTATGTTTCCTAAAATGTTTACTGTTCCACTTTGATTTTTTTCCGCTTTCAAATGTAGTGTAAAAAAAAAAAAAACATTGCTATGGCTTATGCTTGCGTGTGTGTGTTAGTGGGATTAAAGTGTATATATGTGTATATAAACAAGAGCATCAAGTTGGCTACAATTTATTTCACTTTTATCAAAATTAAACAGCACTGCACACATTAAGTGATGATCTTTAGTAGTCTAGGATAGATGAGAGGGAACGCAACCCATCACTGGTACAGTGGCACAGCAAGTAGTATTATCATTTCACAGTGCTTATCTCGCTGTTTGAGTTTGTGTTCTTGACTGTGACTCCATCTCTATGGAGTATGCATGTTGTCACAGTCTTTGTATGGGCTTTATTCATTTGCTCTGGATTCCTCAAATACCCCAAAGCTTTGCTGTAGGTGGACTGATATGACCCCTTCCCCTTAAAATGCTTTGCTGTCTGTACCTGTATCCATATAGTATGTACTCAGTCTTCATAACCCTTTCCCCCAGTGTCCATGGTGTACACAGCCACAACAGCTAGATATAAGTGCTTTGCCATTGTGCTGTTTCCACCCTACTGCAGGTGTTGATTACACTGCTGGACTACACTACCAGGAAGGATTTTTGCCTTCACTATTTGTGTATATGCTTACAGAGAGTTACTATGCAAAGCCTACATTCCACAGATTTTTTTTGCATGCAAGCATTCTCTTTCAGAATGGTGTCCACAGTTGATATGGTACTATTAAGGGCTTTGTACTGTTACAGTTATCCTAATGAAGCCATCTACTGCCAGTGCCACTGAACTGCATCCAGAATGTAATGTGCTGTGCAGCCAGTTTTGATGAAAAGCCAGTTGTATTTCAGCTGTTAAGAAGCATGTGGCCAGCATACTTGTTCCCACAGCCTTTTTTGCACCCATATCAAAGTAACACCATGATGTGAAGGTTTGGTAGTACCCCACTGCTGTAGAGAGCTCCCTTCATGTGATGTTTGACTATGCATAGCTGCATATTGGGCTACCATTTTGCTCTACTAGTGAACCATTGCAGTTGTCATGGCTTCCACAGACACTGTGAAATGCAGGCCCCAGTATGGCATTCCAGGGACAGCAAAATATTCTTGTTCTTCCTGCAGAGAGATTTATCTCGGTGCCTGGTTGCCTGGAACAAACTCCCATTCAGGTGACCAGTGTCAGCTTTGGAGTAATGAGACCACCTTGGGTGGCAGAGGTTATAGAGAGAGAGAGAGAGAAAGGGACAAATATTGTAAGTATTTTTCCTTCTCTTGTAGTATAGCTGTATACTGAGGTGTGTATACTTTCTTTTACAATAACCAAGAAGCAAAAGTTGAACATAGAAGTAGGTCAAAGAAGGCAGGAATGACTCTCCTGGCAGTGGCATATATATGCCTTGCGTGAAACTCCACTGTGTAACTGCCATTGTATGTGTAACATATATGTGTACCTATGTGTTCTCAGTTTTGTTATCATTGTTTTGATTCAGTTGTTGCAGAGGTCATAGAGTGATAGTGGTCTCCTTGGCATGAGCTGAATGATATCCAAGTCAAATCAAAGTAAACTTTGAAATACAGAAATAAAGTCCTCGACTCTGGATGAAGTAACCAGCGATAATAAAGAAGAAGCAATAAGTAAAATAAAAGTTGCTGGATACACACGGCACGTAGCTCTTTATTTAGAAAAAAAATGTGAGCGCTTTCGCAGAGTCAGCAGAGAGGACTCTGCAAAAGCGCTCACATTTTTTTCGACATAAAGAGTTACGTGCCGTGTGTATCCAGCGAGTTTTATTTTACTTATTGCTTCAAAGTAAACTTTATTGTCATTTAGAACTACACACGTGTAGCCTAAACAATGTTTTGTGCATCCGCTCAATTCTTGAGATTAAAAAGGAAAGTGGAACAACACATACGAGTAGAGGAATAAACATAACTAACAAATACAATACTTCTCCCAATACACGCAAGAAACAGCAGAAACATCTACCAATACACATATATGAAAAGAAGACTCTCCCTCCCCTCCCCTGAGTTAAATTAACTACCCTATTTAAAGTAATACAAAACACACTACAGATTGAAATGCCTAAGTTATTTGTCTAATATTGCACTTGAGTGAGTTAAATAATACTTACTATGGATTTAATAAATAAATATTGTACTTACTTGGAATATATGTAAGTATATATATATTGCACAATAAAATAAAAAAATTGACTTATTATATTTCCAGACCCCTGGGACTAGTGCCCGAGTTCAAAAGTCAAATCACTGTAGGGTAGAAACTGTAACTGAATCTTGCAGTCCTGCAGCGGATGCTGGGATAACTCTTGCCCAATGCCAGATGCTTAAGCAATCCATGCACAGGATGTGTGTTTTCCTGTATTATTTTGGTGGCCATTTGGATGCTTCTTACAGAATAAAGATGTTGTATCGATGGAAGACTGGAACCTGTTAGCTTCTCTGCAACCCTCACCACTCTTTGTAGCTCCTTCCTTTCTATAACTGTGCAGCTTCCAACCCACACTGGGAAGATGCAGGTGAGGATGCTCTCTATTGCACCTCAATAGAAGGCGGAGAGAATATGAGGAGGAAGCTTAGCTTTTTTTTCAGCCTTCTTAAAAAGTGGAGGCATTGGTGCACATTCTGACCAGTTGGCTGGTATTTCCTGACCATGAGAGATTGGATATGTGTACACCCAGGAATTTCATACACTTAAACCTCTCCATGCTCTCACCATTGATCCTGAGCACTGAGTGGTTTGTTCTCCTTTTCCTGAAGTCAGTGGTAATCTCTTTGGCCTATCTTACATTCAGATCAAGGTTATTCCCCTTGCACCAACTGACTAGAGATGCCGCCTCCTCTCTGTACACCCTTTTATCCTCCTTTGTGATGATCCCCATGACTGTGGTGTTATCAGCAAACTTGATGATATGGTTGGACTTGTACTTAGCATAGCAGTCGTCGGTCAGGATGATGAATAACAGTGGGGTTAGAACACATCCCTGTGGAAGCCCTGTGTTAACTGTGATGCACTTTGAAGTGTTCTTGAACACACCCTCTGTGGTCTCTCAACCAGGAAGTCCAGGATCCAGTTACAGAGATGTTTACTGATTCCTAAAATGTGTCAGTTTTTCTATCTAGCAATCAAATATCAATGGTCCACAGATCTGCTTCTTAACAAAGGAAGAAGGTCACTGTGTTGAAGGTGAATTGGATGGATTACTGGTGTGCCCTGTGGCTACTTCTAGACTCCTGTTCTGACAGTGACTCAGAGGGGATCTGCCATCATCTCCCTGCATCTGGTGTGGGGGCTGGTGTTGCCAGATGTATACTGAACAAGCTGATGCCTCTCTCATCACTGTGAAGTACCTCCTGGCACAACTTGCCAAGTTGCCTGATTGGCAGGTCCCACTCGTCTAGCCATCACAGCCGCAGCATGCTCATGACATCAGTCAAGGAGGTGAATGACAGCTGGGTGTTGCCATCTGGGCTGATCTGGCTCTTGCCTCTGCCTTATACTTATCCATATGTTCCATTTTCTACTGTGTCATTCCCTATACCCTGCTAACCGTCCAACCTGTCTCATCATCACTTCTACTCAGTCTATGTATCTGTGTCTTATCCACTTTCATCTTCACTTTCTATGAGCATAGTGCCATGCCTGTCTGCATTTTGTGCTTGTCTGTGTGACCCTACTGCAATCCCTTCCCCAAATATTCCTGTCTAGTGACTCCAGCAAACCTACTTCTTCATATATTGAAAATGGTGCTCTCTGTCCCACAAAAATTAGAAGACTGCCAACCCCCCACTTGTCAAACTTTACAATTACCCTTGTGTGTTTTCCTTTGCTTGCTGTATTTCCCTTCTTCCTCCATTTGTTGATGAACTGGTTGGGCACTTTTTTAAGATAGCCTTCTGTACATTATCTGAAGTGCCACGTATGCAATACTTCATTGGCCACGTATCTGAAGATGTACTGTGGTATGCTAGCCTGACCTAGCAGTGACATCTGCCTTACCAGTTATGTATTCATCTCTTGTACTACTCATCTACTGTGCCAGCCGAGCACCACTTTTCCCTGTTATGTGGCAGCTGTGTTTTACTATGTAGTCCTCTCCTTGGTATGTTGCTGCTATACTCACTCTCTCTGATTTGACTTGGACTGTGTCTTGCTATCTGCATTTAGCACTTGCCAGTAAATTCAAGCCAGAATGACGTTTCTGGCAAGATATTTTCATTTTGGCAAATGATGCTTGGTTGTACATATACAATGCTTTCCAGGGGCATTTCTGAAACAACGCACAGATAGAATGTATAGTGGAGCAGTTATTCTGAAATCAAAAGTAGAAGCAGCCTATGTAACATACAGCTGGAGCATAAAACTGATATGGCATGGAAAGACTGTATAAACCACTTTGGCGGACTGCAGTTGGTCCCACCAACCATGTATGGTGCCACTGTGTGTATTAGGAAAAAAATGATTACAAAAATATTGTTAAATATTCAACAATGCTTCCAACAATTTGTGTGTGTGTGTGTGTGTGTGTGTGTGTGTGTGTGTGTGTTTGCATGTATATATATATATTTTTTTTTTCAGTAATAAACCAGACACTGAAAATGTTACCAAAAATGCTAACTTTTCTAGCTCTTTTCAGTTTAGAAAATCTACTTTTCAACCACCATATCATCCTCGTGTTAAGCTTTTTGAAGATTTAGTCTTACATGAGTTACATATGGGACAGAACTCCATTTTTAGGGAGTTTGGTGACAATTTAACAAAACAAGAAAGGCAGGCATTAGGGCGTCTGAAAAATAATCATGATATCATAATAGTTAATGCTGATAAAGGGGGATCAGTAGTCATCTGGTCCAAAAAAGATTATTTAACTGAAGTATATAAGCAGTTGAATGATGTTACATTTTATTACAAATTACCTTTAGATCCTACCATGGATTTAAAAAAAAAAATTGATGAGTTTTTACACACTGCTGTTAAAAATGGGAACATACCAGATTCCCTACTTAAACAGCTGACAGTGGACAATCCAATACCCCAGAGATTATACATTCTCCCCAAAATTCATAAAACTATAGACAATCCTCCAGGAAGACCCATTGTCTCAGGACGTGGTTCTTTGACAGAACCTTTGTCTGTTTACTTAAAACAACAATTTAAACCTTTATTGACACTTGTTAGAGATAGACTTAAAGATACGGGTGAATTTCTATGTCTCATGAATGATTTACAAGTAAAACCTGATTCTTTTCTTTGCACTCTAGATTTGCAATCATTATATACAAATATTCCACACCATGGTGGTATACTAGCCCTTAGACACTGGCTTAGCCAATATGGGAAGTATAGCCGTACCCACATTGAATTCTTGATTGCTTTGGTCAAGCTAGTATTATAATATAACATTTTTTTCTTTAATAGTGAATGTTACTTACAAATGCGGGGTACCGCTATGGGTACCACATTTGCACTCATTTATGCGGCTCTCTAAATGGGATTTTTTGAATGGCAATTAATCTATTCAGATAAAAATATCCTTAAGAAAAATTTGATAATGTGGTGTTGTTATTTGGACGACTGTTGGGGTGTCTGGTCTGGGAATTTAGAAGGCTGGAAGGAATTTGTGAATTATCTTAACTCCAATAATTTTGGTTTAAAATTTACTGATAGAATTGAAGTAAACAACATTGATTTTCTGGATGTACAGGTGACTAAAATAACTGATGGTACTATCAATACTGGCCTTTTTTGGAAAAAGTTTACTAAGAATGCTATATTAGAGGCTAGTAGTTGTCACCCAAAACATATCACTCGAAATATACCTAAGTCACAGTTTCATAGACTTAAACGTATATGTAATGAACAAAAAGATTTTGAGAAAGAATTGGACAACATGAGTGATAGGTTTATCAGAAGGGGTTATGATAAACACGATATCCATACATTAAAATCGATGGCTTTAACTTATTCCAGGCATGAACTTTTGAAAACAATTAACATTAACCAGGACGTTGATACTCCTGATACATCTAAACCTAGATCTAACCAGAATATTAGATTTGTAACTAATTATGGTACTAATTTTTTCAAGATTCGTAAGGTTATAGATAACCATTGGAAAATACTCAAGTCAGATCCTTTTTTTGATCAACTTTTGGAATCTAGATGCTCATATAGTTATTGACGGGGTAAGAATTTAGGGGAACATCTGTCCTGGTTTAAACAGATTGATTGGCCTAAAGTTGATACAATGTTTTACCTACTGGTTCTTATGCCTGTGGTAATTGTGTATATTGTAAGGTGATGTCACGTACCAAATCTTTCACTTCTGTTAATACTTCTAAGTTTTTGATATTAAACATCGTATTACTTGTCGTACAGAATGGGTAATATATATGGCAGTATGCCAATGTGGTTCCTTCTATATTGGCCAAACTTCGAGAAGTTTGAAAAGCAGAATTGCCCTGCACTTGAGTGATATTACTTGCAAACGTGCTAGAGGTGCTCTTTATAAACATTTATGCGATCATAACACTGCTTCTTTTCTCTTTGTTGGTATTGATGCGATTAAAGGTAGTAAACTATCTGACCTAACTAAACATCAGATCTTGGACAAAAAGGAAAGAATGTGGATGATTAAACTTGGGGCTATGTATAAACCTGGTCTTAATGATCATTGGTAATTTAAATTGATTTTATTTATTTTCTTATGTTCTTATTATTTTATTTTCTCTAGAGTCATTTCACTTCCTTCAACATTTTTCTAAAAAATGTATTTTTTATATTTAGTGTGCCTTACCCGTTATTGGGTATATGTAGTTGTATGTATGTATATTTATATTAGTGACATTTAATGAAGTATAATAATATACATTTTCTATTTTTGTATACATATATATGCATACATTTGTTTATTTTGCTTTTTGTATTATAAGATATATACATTATGCATATGATCTCCTTTCACCATAAAATATGAGCTGGTGTGATGCCCTGTTGTAATTTCACACTGATGACGCCAGAGGGCGAAATCGGTCACCGATCTGTGTTTTTCCAGTTGAGCCGAATGGCTGCATGAAGGAGCAACCTGAATGTTTGTTCCACTTTACTATTGAAGTACTTTTGTACTCCTTAAGTGCTTTTTGGGTGGTTTTTCAACATTTGATATTGGAATCATTACTCTGACTGCTGGAATTTCTTTTTGGGACTTTGTATTTTATTCCGTGCACCATTTTGGCGATGTGCACTTGTTTTCTTTGGTGTGCCTATATATATTGCATGTGTGTGTGTGTGCGTGCGTGCGTGTGTGCGTGCTTTTATTTATATTATTTATTTTATTTATTTACTTGGTTACTAATGTATTTTACTGGAGTACTCCAAATGACGTAGAAAGCCCCATTTAAGTAGAGGCCCAGGGAAAAATCTTCACATAAGAAGTAAAGATTAAAATAAAAATATAGAATTAGGTGGTACGGTCTTATAAGAAACAATGAAAGTTATGCATATTAAATGTAAAAGCAGTAAGTACAGGAAACAGGATACAAAATAAAAATTTATAACGGTATGTAATGTAGTTTTAGGGAGTGAGTATATTTCTTAGTGCTGCTGTCCACAATTTTTAATTACAGGTCATTGTTTTTATCACCATGGATTACTAAAAATATAGAATGACTGTATTTCATAAATAGCATGTCAGCAATGTCCTTGTGTGAGCATTTACATTTTTAAATTTTATTGAATGTATGATACGTGACATGCGGAATATTAGGAAGACTGATTACTGCTTTTCTGTTAGGAAATCTTGGGCATTTGGGGCACTTGATGTTTTCTAATTTGTATTTCTGTTCTGCTTTGACAAGAAATCCTACCAACTTGTCTGAGATATCAACTCTGTAGTTCTTTTTTTGTATTACTTTCGCCACGGTGTCACTGTTACACATCTGCTGTTGCAGTTATGCCATTTTTACAATAATCCTGAGAAAGTATTTGGACTGTTACTTTTATCTGCAAGAGAAAAAAAAATGCAACACTTGGTGTGCTGTTTTAGCTTGTCATATGTGTACAACAAATTTAATTAGCAAATGCTGATTATAAAGGCCCAAACCTAACACAAAGGCTAAACTTGGCAGTTTGTTTGTTTGTGTCTTTCGGCTTTTCCCGGTTAGGGGTCGCCACAGCGGAACTCCGGTCCGCTAATGATTGGTAGTGGATTTTTACGTACCGGGTTACCAGCCCTGACGCACAACCTTCAACGAAGGCATGCCCCATTCACATATGCCTCCACACAGAAGACGCTCTAGCTGAGAATCGAACGGGACAATGTCTTGCTATGAGGTGACAACGCTACCGCAGCACCACCACCACCACAGTTTACTGTGACTTATTTCTAGTCATCTGTGTATGAAATTCTTAAAAACGACTGCAGTAATATACCAATGTATTACTGCTGCAGTTAACTACATCAGATGTGCATATATTATAGTGTAATAATCTAGGGCTTACAGTGCAATATCATATATGTCTGATAAACAGCATAGAGGATTATAACTCTGTCTCCAATCATAAACAAGTTGTTAAATGTTCAAGACTTTCATTCCAATCTCAGGGAGAATCTTGGTGCAAAACAAGTGAGTTATGATCAGAAAGACATAATCATAAGAATTTGCAAGCACAGAACTTTAGCTGCTCCAATGTACTACTAGATACAGAAAAAGAAGTGTAGACGAGCAAAGTGTTTTATAGCTTTGGAAGGCGTAAAGCACTTAGACCTGCCACAGAGACGGAGACCCATCTGATGAAGGAATAGCTTTAAAATGTATTTATTTATTGACATTTGTTTACTGGGAAAGTCCAGCTGGGAACAGGTGCCCTTTTTCAGGGAAGGCCCAAAGAGAAAAGCTACAGGGTAACACATTTAATGCAATTAATATTTACAATAACAAATTGTATATTGCAGTTTCAGTGAATACATAATACAATAGCCACTATAAGAAAATGTATTCACATTAATATACAATAGATTCTGTTAGACACTTCTGTCTGCTACACTTAGTGAGGAGTAATATTATAGCAATAACCCACGCCTGGGTGTGGGTAATGCGGGATTTACCCACGGTTGGCGTGGTTTGGTCCCGAGGGTGAAGCCCGAGGGACCAAACAAAGACAACCGTGGGTAAATCCCGCATTACACCAGAAGTGGTTATTATTATCTATGACATTATTTAAGAAAATAAATAATTACTTTTCTTAAATAATGGCATTGTATAATGCCTCTTTGCTGCCCTTCCGCAGCTGTCTGGTATCCACGGCAGTTCTGATGTACTGCGCATGCCTACACAGTACATCAGAGCTGTGGCCAAAAGCAATGGAGAAACCTAGATCTCCGTTGCTTTTTACTGTTTTGCTATGTTAAATGGGTTTAACATAGTGAGACAGCTTTAAAATAAGCAATGGAGTCCGTTGCTTATTTTAAAGCTGTCTCGCTATGTTCATAGGTTCATAGGTTCATACTAGGCTATCTGCCCAAGGGCATTTATAAGCCTAGCCCATAGTTATGTGGCTTTCGCCACCCCTTTAGTTTGAAGAAAACTATGCCTATTATTTTGCTGTGCCTCTGTCAAGCAGTGACACTGAAGTAATCCCTGGGGTATATCTGCGATCTCCCATCCATTGGTCAAGATTCCTCTTGAACAAGGCCACCGAGGTGCTCTGCCTCACATGTACCGGGATTTTGTTCCACAGCATAGGGAGTCTCTGGGTGATGAATCTGTCCCTCCAGCACGTTCTATTAATAACCATGTCAAGGTTTAAGTCTCCCGCCCTTGTGGTTCTGAGGGATCTAGATTTTTTGAGGTGAAGCATAGTCATCAAATCTGGGTTTGACATGGCCTTGTATGTCAGGCACAGGTCACCTCTGAGCAAGCGGTATGCGACTGAATAGAGCTGGAGTTCTTTCAGTCGGGCAGCATAAGACATATTTTTGAGACCCTTTATCCTTTTGGTGAGGAACTTTTGGGGCCTTTCCAGCTGCTGCAGGTGTCGGGTCAGATACATTCCGAATGGGGCATTGTACTCAATCATAGGTCTAATGAGTGATGAGTACAGGGGGACGATGACCTCCCTTGATCTAGATGTGAATCCTTTCATGATCAGGTGGGCAATGTAGAAGGTCTTCCTAACTACTTTAGCAACGTGGGTGTCAAACGAAAGGTTACTGTCAACCTGGGTCCCCAGATCCCTGATAACTTCTTCTGTGCTCAGTGGATTGCCACCTATATGGTAGCTAGGGGTAACCTTGTTTTTCCCGAAGGGTATGACTATGCATTTCTTGGCGTTTAACTTTAGGCCATGGCTCTGGCACCAGTTATCCGTTTCTGTGAGGCCCTTCTGAAGGATATCTGTGTCAGCTGTGTTTTCGACTATGGCGCCCAGTTTGCAGTCATCTGCAAACTTTGTCAGCCATAACCCTCCTGTGTTTGCTTGTACTTCAGAAAAGTAGATGCCGAACAACAGTGGACCCAGGACTGAGTCTTGTGGGACACCACTTGTGACCGGCTTTGAGTCTGACATGGCGCCAGCAACTCTGACCCTGTGGGTTCTGTCACTTAGCCAGTTTGCAACCCATCTTGTGATGTATGGGTTTACATTCAAGCTGATGAGTTTTTCGATGATACCTGTGTGGGGTATTGTGTCGAAGGCCTTTGCCAGGTCGAGGTAGGCTGTATGGACTTCCTTACCTTCATCAATAGCCTTGGTGACTGTTTCGAAAAAGTCAACCAAGTTTAGAAGGCATGATCTGCCTTTGACAAAGCCAAACTGGGTTGGATCCAAAGTCTGCAAGTTCCCTATGTCTTTATTTATGAGTTCCATTATGATCCTTTCCATGGCTTTGCAGATAAGGCTTGTCAAGCTAATGGGACGGTAATGTCCAGGGTCGGTGGAGGCACCGCCCTTGTGAAGTGGGACCACAGTCGCCGTGCGCCACTCCTTGGGTACGTATCCTGAGGTGAGGCTAAGATTAAACAGCTGTCCTAACTGCGGGTTTAATTCCTCATTGAGTTCGTGGAGTACACAGCCGGGGACACCATCCGGTCCCATGGATGCTGTGTTTTTTGCCTTGGAGAGAGCAGTTCTCACCTGGGCGTTAGAGATGTTTGGGCGGCTACAATCCTCTGGTATAGATATCTCTCCTTTTGGGGGGGGGTGGAGTTAGCACTGAACCTGTCAGCCAGTATGTTGGCAATGTGTGTAGGTTCAGTAATCTTCGCATCATTTTGAACTAATTCTGAGCATATCTGGGAGTTTCCTCCTAGGTTTCTAACATAGCTAAAGAAGGCCTTATGATTGTCTTTTGAGTCCTTGGCGATTTTTCTCTCAAAATTTGCCTTGGATGATTTTATGAGAGCTCTTAGTTTTTTACTTATAATGATCAAGGGTGTCTTACCTTTCAAGGATTTTGCTCTATCTTATAGTAGCTTCCTCCTTTTGTTGTAGAGCTTGTTTATGGCTGGGGTCCACCAGACTGGACGCTTGCCTTTGGTACAAAGAGTCTTAGATTTGTTTGGGATTGCCTGATCCAAGCAGTCCTGTAGGTGCTGGTAGAAGGCATTTGTAAGTGATTCAGCGGTTTGAGTAATGTTTACCACCGGCTCAGGGGCCTTAAAGGAGACCACACTAGTTTTTAGAAGTGTGAAGTCAGCTTTTGAGAAGTTTTTCACTGTGGTCTTTTTTATTTCAGGTGGGGGCGGGATGAGGACCTCTAGCGAGATTAGTTTATGATCTGATCTCACCAGTGAGGGGTATACTTCCGGTTTTGAACATTGTGTTCCCATGTTCGTGATGATGAGATCAAGTATGTTTTCTCCTCTTGTGGGGATGGTGACAAGTTGATCCATGGCATTTGAGTTTATGAACTCCAGGAACCTTTGGGCTAGAGTGTTTGGGCTTGAGTAGTGTTCCCAGTCTATATTAGGGTAGTTGAAGTCACCTAGTATGATGGTGTTTGGAGATACATTTATCCCCTCTAGTGTTTTCAGGAAGGCCATGTGAGGTTCCTGAGTTTGAGAGGGTGGCCTGTAACATGCTACAAATTGCAGAGCAGTTTTGCCTATGGTTAGTTGCACCTGGATGGTCTCTGATGCATCGTGCGTTGTCACCAACCTTGAGGTGTGGGTGTCCTTTATGAATATGGACACCCCCATTCTTTCTTGGTGTTGTCTGGATTTTGGGGCCGGAACGCATGATATGAAGTAAAACCTGATAGTGCTGGGGTGCTCTCAGGAGCCTTGAACCAGGTTTCTGTCACAGCACAGACATCGATGTTCTCCATACTGAGAAGGGCCTCGAGTGCGTGCATCTTGAGATTTAGACTTCTGGCATTGAGCAGCATTACCCTTAGTTTTTTTCATGTTCTAGGGTGGTAGGTTTAGAATTTGAGCCTTGCCTAAAAAAGGCACTATGGGGGTGGCAAGAGCCTTTGCCAATATCCGGAAGCCCAGGGGTGACAGGTGCAAGCTGTCCCTTGCGAAGCAGCGTGGCTTGTCCAGCATGTCATCCCAGGCAGACAGACATTGGATCCCCTTTGAATGACACCAGAATTTAAGCCAATTATTAAAGCTGATCATCTTATCACTGTATTGTGGCATAATTTTAGGTGAAGGTAGGATACTGCTCAAGGTCAGGGTCATACCTGCCTGGGCTACATAATCAGAGAGCTCCTCAATGTCTCTTTTCATGTAGTCCAAGGAGGTACATCTCAGGTCATTGACACCAGCGTGGACAATGACTGAGTCGTACTTGTACCTGCTGTTGAGAGACCTGAGTGCTTGCATTATGTGGCGGATTCTAGCGCCCGACAGGCAGCTTACTGTGACCTTCTCCTTACTCAGTCTGGTGAGCGGGACGTCAGTGTGTCTGACTATGGAGTCACCAATGACGAGTGTGTCTGGCATTATGTTTGGCCTTAAGGGCTGTGACTGTTTGACACTCTGACTGTGTGGTCTATGTGTTGCATGTGTTGGGTCCTGAGGTGGTAGTTGTTTGGGTGTCTGCTTTGGTGGCCTCTGCTGTTTTGGTAGATTTTGATCAGAGCCTCCGAGTATGTCTTTGTGTGATTATGTGTATGATTTGAAGTTGTGCTGGTACTATGTGTGACTGGGTATGTAGTGTGTGTGGTTACCTTCTCCTCCTGTCTGGTCTTGCCAGTCCTATGTTGAGAGAGCTCAGCCTCCAGTTTGGCCGTATAGTTGCATCTCTCGCATGTATTTGTGTTTTGTGGGAGAAGGAGGGGGTTGTCTGTGTACATGAGGCAATTGTAACATTGCCTCAATATTCCCAGGTTCACCAGCTGAGCAGGAGAGGACACTAGCAACAGATCCCTCGACATGCTAGAAGTTAAACCCATTTAACATAGCGAAACAGTAAAAAGGAACGGTGATCTTGCTTTCTCCGTTGCTTTTTTTTTTTTAAACCTTTCTCGCTATGTTAAATGGGTTTAACATAGTGAGACAGCTTTAAAATAAGCAACGGAGATCTCCGTTGCTTATTTTAAAGCTGTCTCACTATGTTAAACCCATTTAACATAGCGAGACAGGTTTAAAAAAAAGCAATGGAGAAAGCAAGATCTCCGTTGCTTTTTACACACCGTGTCGCTATGTTAAAGGAGTTTAACATAGCGAGACAGCTTTAAAAAAAAAGCAACGGAGATCTCCGTTGCTTTTTTCAAACCTGTGTCGCTATGTTAAACTCTTTTAACATAGCGAGACAGTGTTTTAAAAGAGACTTATACTAATGGAAAAAGTCCGGGCGACCGGACCTTTTTCCATTAGTATAAGTCGAGTTACAACGTGCACGCTGGCCAATCAGCATGCACGTTTTGGAATATTAAAGGGGGGGTCATGGTATAATACAGTTTTAACACTATTAAACTTGTCATAGCTGATCTGTGCTGGAAGGTTTTGACCACTATTATGCTCTAGAGGGAGACTAGAACTCATAAAATCTTGAGAAACACTTTTCTTATTTCGCAAAGATTTGCTTAACAAATCATTTCACCAAATCCAGAGTATGATTGCAGTGCTCTGTGAATAACACTATATCAACATACATTACAATATCTTTTAAAATTTTGGAAAAACAATGTGCCTTAGCAATGCAGTCCCTTACATTGTAATATTACTTTGGCTCAACAGGGCAAACAGTTTTGCTTAATTGTTAATTATGCAGTTGCTGTTGTTAGCATGCATTAAAATATTGTTTTTAAGATTTTGGAAAGCAGTGTAACCTAGAAATGTAGTAATGCAGTCTAATCTAGAATTCCAGTAATGCATTCCCTTTAAGTGTAATTTTATTTTTGCACAACAATACAATTTTGTCTCTTTGTTGTAACATGTAGTTCCTATTGTTTAGTCAAGTCCAGCTCTTCATGATCTCAAGTACTTCATCAGATCAAGGTTTTCTGTCCACCTTTGCTTCTTTAAGGTTTTGTATTTTTGTACATTGCATCAGTAATACTGTCTATCCATTTTGAGCCTTGTCTTCTTCTTTTACATTCAGTCTTTCATAATATCATTGACTTCTCCAGTGAATCATGACTTCACATTATGTGGCCAAGTTCCATGGGTTTTACTTTTGCTATCAAACCTTCCACTGAACCATTTGGATTTATTTCCTTATGCATTCACTGAACTGACCTTCTTGCAGTCCACAGAATTCCTAAAAAGTGTTCTCCAACACCACAGTTCAAATTATTGTATATTCTAGTGCATAGCCTTACTTGTAGTACAACTCTCACAGCTACATATTATTACTAGAAGAAACAAAGCTTTGATAACGCAGACATATGTTGACAATGTAGTTTTAGCTCCTTAATAGCTTATCTAAATTTGCCATACCTTTCCACCCAAGAAAAACTTGTCATTTCATGGCTGTGATCATCATCTGCAGAAATGTCTGCACCGGAAAATAAAATCTGTCACTGCCTGTAACTCTTCCCTCTCTGTTTTCAAAGAATTAATAGGGCCAGATGGTACTACTATTGAGCAGCAAACCAGCTTTTCCACTTTCAGCACCTATTTGCTATCAGATGTCAGAGTGGTATTGTCTACATATATGAGGCTGTTAATATTTCTCCTGGCAGTTTTTATTTCAGCATCTGAGTAATCTAACCCAGTATTTCACATGATGCATTTATCATATGAATTAAATAGGTGGGGTAAATACATCCTTTTTGGCAATTTAGAACCAATGCATATAGTTCGCCTGGTTTAAATGCCATGTGTTCTATCAAATGTCTTCTTAAATTAAAAGCCTTAGAAAGATAACATATTTGGTTGGGCGATAAGGGGAAGCAATTATTTATTATTTTTATTTTTATTACTATTTTTATGTGTTATTGGAGCTTTTGAATTTCTTATTGTACTTTATATTCCATCATGTATACTTTTGACAGGATAATTCTAGTGCTTTTTTAGCATCACGCATCAAGTAAAGTGAATCAAATATATTTTTAACAATTTCACTTTCAAGTTTATGTTGCTTTAAGAATATGGCGTTTTTTTTAATGATTCAATGAAATGTTTAATTAATTCTATGGGTTTAAATACCATTTGTATGCTGGGTTCTTTGTCTGAGGAAGTACAATTTATTCATTTGTACGAAAGCGCTCACATTATAATAAATGGAGTTTCTTTACCTCGGTTTGCCTTTTTGTTGGTTTTACAGTTTTTAGTTTGGTTCCAGTTCGTAATATAGATCCTTGCCACCCTAATTTCCCAGTCCTGAACCAACCACCTCTTCCTTATGAAGTTCTAAATGTTGTTTCTTGGCCTGCATTTAGATTCCTGAAATGACAAATAAGGTGATCTGGTATCTTTCTGCAAGAACTTGTCACAGGTAGTTGTGGTCCACACAATCAAAGGCTTTAAGGTGGTCAGTAAAGCAAACATAAATGTTTTTTTGGTACTCTCTTGCTTTCTGTATTATCCAGCGGATGTTAGGAATTTGATCTCTGGTCCCCCTGCCTCCTCTAAAACCACCTTGCATATTCAGCAGTTCTCAGTCTATATATTTCTGAGAACCAGCTTGCAGGATTTGAAAAATATCTTGCTAGAATGTGAAACGTGCAGTTGCTTGATAATTAAGCATTCTTTAGCACTGCCCCCTTTTTTTTGCAACTGGAATATAAACTGATCTTTTCCAATCAGAATTTCCACTGTTCTCCAAAATTTGCTGACAGATTACAGGAAACACTGTAAAAACATCATTCTGTAGACTTTTAAAGAATTCACCTGAAATCCCATCATTTTCTGCAGTCTTATTAGTAAGGTTTTCTAGGTCACATTTGCCCTCACTGTCTAGAACGTCTTGTTCTAGATCAGAAAACATACCACTGTATTATCAGTGATGTTGGGATCCTCCTTATATAGTTGCTGTGTGTATCCCTGTTAGGCCATGTTAACATCTGGTACAAGGACAATGGTCTCCATGTAAATGTGAAAAAATGTGGCATATTTTATTTTGGTAAATAAAATATGTTTACAAACTATATAGGTGATGCATCCATCTAGTGAGACACCGACATAAATGATCCGGGCACTATTTGCAAATTCCTTATCTTTTGACAATAATGTCTCTTTGGTAGTTTGGAAAACCTTCTCATCTAATTATCAAAGGCATTTTGTTCCGATCTAAAGAACTCATAATTCTCTCTTTACTCATGTATCAACAGGTACATTTTTAAATCTAATGCTCTTTTTGGTATGTATTTGTCTAAGTATATCACTCACCTTGAAAGACTTCAAATATTAGTAGCTAAAAAAGATCAGACGCCTCAAAAAGCTTTACTGTCACAATAAATTGTCAGCCTCTGAATTTGTACTCAGTCTCTGCTAGCCTGATCCTTGAGGATCTATGTCAAGTTTTGTAAGGCAATGAGACAGCCAGCCATCTGTGACCTTCTATTAAATCACAAAGCAAATGGTTACTAATATACCCAATTAAAGAACTAAACCTTCAACTAAACCTTCATTCCATCCGCGGTGGTGCAGTGGTAGCGTTGTTGCCTCACAGCAAGAGGTTCTCCTGTTCGATTCTCGGCTGCAGTGCGGGGAGTGCCTTCTGTGTGGAGTCTGCATGTCCTCCCTGTTGTTGGGTGGGTGTTCAAAAGACATGCGTAAATGGGCGTGCTTTGTTGAAGGTTGAACGTCGAGCTGGCACCTCGGAGTTCGTGAAAATCTACTGCCAATCATTAGCGGACCAGAGTTCCGCTGTGGCGACCCGTAACCGGGAAAAGCCGAAAGACAACAACAACAACAAAGGAACTAAACCTTCATCAATAGATTAATAGAACATGTTGTTGTGATACATTCATATCCCAACATGTCTATCACTTCTGGAATAAACTTCCAGTACCTGTTAAGCAGAATAGCTCTCTTGCCACCTTCAAGTTACACCTAGACAGTTGGATAACTGGATAAGCAGCCTTAAATTATCTCACAATCGGTTTTGTGTTGGCTTTCTGGAGGCTGAATGGACCTTTTCAATATGGGTTACTGGCTAGTCTTGTAATGGTTTGCAGACTGATTGCCTAGTACTTAGAGATATATGTTATTGCTATGCAAATCTCCACACCAACTTATGGATTTATTTTTCTTCCTCTTCTTTTCTGCTTGCCGCTGCCTTTTCTTTACCATCATTCTCTCTGTTTGTGGCCTCAGCTTCCCTTCAAATCATCTGTGGCTAACAAGGCACTGGTTTGCTGCAGATGCACTTATTATACTGTCTCCCAAGCAACACTGTTCTTGTATCTGTATTCTTTTCTACTTATGGTAAAACATAATGGCCACATCTCTGGAAGTTCGTAAATAAAATGATTATATTCCACATACATTGAACTGTGTGTTCACTGTGCTTATTATTTACTAAATATAACTATGTTTTGTTATTAGTACTTGCAAATATTTTAATGTAAGATATTTGTAAATGAACAACAAAGAGCAAACTGTGCTCAAAGTTGCAGGCTTGTAAGCCTCAGCTTTTTTAAATGTATGAGTATGGAACTATTACGTTCACTCCTAAAACCTCTGTCATATATAATATGTGTGTGTGTGTGTGTGTGTGTGTGTGTGTGTGTGAGCGTATTTTGGGCACAATATAACAACTGCAGAAATTAAATAAATGGCAAAACTTAAACTGGCATCTACATGATGCAGTAAACATATTGACTGAATAGTACTAAAGTGTGAGACAAGAGAAAAGGCTACCGACACGGTTCTCTAGCTCATTAAACAAGGGTATAAACTAGGATTTGATTTTAAGGTTTGACAGTTTCTAAGTGATCTGAGTCAGTTTGATGTCATTGAGAAGAACTTTTGCTTTCTGCCTAAAACTGTCTTGTTATTTAGATTTAGGGATTTCCCCTAACAGATTTCCAGATTCTGTCTAGATGGAGTCTTCATATCTTCCCCATGTGTGCAGACATTTTCCTTCAGAGAATCTGGTTTCTGCCCACTTGCCAAACACAAGATGCTTAGGTTGATTTCAGATTCTGAGAGGAGTTTGCATTTTTCCCCATATGCAGATATTTTCCTAAACCCTCATTCTTCTCTAATAGCCAAGCATGTTCTGCTTAGGATGAATGGTGGCTCTGATAAATAAATGAGTAGGTAGATAAAAAAACCTGACCCCTGCTATTTTCTGTAAATGAAACTTTGGGTCAGTGTGATTAACCTGGTTAACAAAATAGAACAGGTAATAAATGAACAAAAAGAAAATGATACCTATATGACCATTTCCTACATAAATGCACAGCTGAAAAAGCAAAACATGTCTAAAAGCGCAGTCCCGGGGATTCAGAAAACTCCATGTAGGCTTTGTGTAAAGCCTACAGGGAGTTTACGTGTGTGTGCGGTGATGTGTGGTGAGCAGCATTGCTAATTACATATTCATGCTGCGCACCACATTTAAACATAAACAACCACAGTTTCATGGCTGGCAACAGTTTTGATGGCCAGGAAACCATGTAAAGCAACACAGATAGCAAACTTGTTTACATCAGAGCAGGAAATCACGTAAAGCAACATGGATAGCAAACCTGTTTACATCAGGGCTCAGTAAGTTAGCTGGTTTGAGTGGAATGCCACAATGATCACCAGGGCTTAACATGTAGTTATCACAGTTCTCAACCTCTTAGTGAAATAAATTTGGACAAAGCCCAACATAATTGGGGGGTCATTGACAGATTTTGCATATTTGCTTTTTTAAACCTAGAAATGTGCAAGAATAACAAAGTTTGTGTTGGTACATTTTCTGAAGGATTTGAAGTCTGAAACTCAAAATGTATGTAATTATTTAGTGACTTTAGTCCTGAGATCATCCTAGTGATATGGCAGAAAACTCCAAATTTTATAAGGAATAGGCCAAAAGACATAAGGCAAAACTCTGGACAGTTGAGAGGTATGATAATTATGTATATGGTTCAAACACAGTACAGGACAATGTAGACAGTGAAGAGTATTGTGAAATCCCATTCCAGGCATTCCATACCGAAGTTGTATAAATGATCTGTAAGGGTACATGAACTGCTATGTAAAATAAACACTCAGGGAAAGTGTTTGTATTGAACAAGGACACACAGATGACTTGTAGGAATGAACATAGGGAAAGAGGACACGTAAAACAACCTAATATACAGCAGATGAGGGCATGTCAATGGAAAACAGTTGTAGCAGGAACACCAGTCACATATCAATATGGTACAGTAGGGACTGCACAGTAAAAATGTGTATTATGTGACTGTCAAACAAGGTGACATAACAATGGGGAAGATGTCTGTGTGAGATGTGCATCCTTACTCGAACAATGTAGAGGACATCTATCAGGGATGTTATATACAATTGTAGTAGGGTGAATATTGTGAAGCTGTGCAAACTGTTTTGCCTGAATATGAGTGTAATCTTAGCAGAGGTCTCCAGCATGTGGGACTGATAGTGTTATCATGCATGCCCGCGATAACCTCTTTGAGGACATCTAACAGGGTCTATGTCAGATAAACGAAAAAGCAAATCTGTCAAACGCTCTTATAAGCGAATAATCATAACATCGAAATAATCATAACATCGCCCCCCCCCCCTGCTAAATATATAGTCCTACTCTGAGGTCGCACTACAGTGAGGAAAGGGCAAACATCCCACTCTTCACTGTACTGCTATCCCAAAAGTCCACTTCCGATGTTATGATTATTCGCTCATATGAGTGTTCAAGAGATTGCATTTTCGTTTATCTAAAGTAGGCCCATCTAACAGATGCAACAGACATGATGTAGCATTAACAACTTGCATAGGTCTGTTGCACATAGCCGGGATGTTACTAGTGTCCATTTAGTAAAGGTCCATAATGACATGTTTGTCTACCTCACGGATGAGGAGAATCATGATGTGTCTATAAATGCATACATCAGGTGATGCCCCCCCCCCCAACTTAGATGGATGCATGTTGATGTACACCCTTCTACAGGAATATAGTCTGTGTGGATGGTGTGTTGAAGTGTGTATTCAACTGTGTCAGGAAGATGTATTGTGCTGAGACACGTTATAGGTGACCTGTGATGTTGTCACAGCCTATTGATTCTGTGTGATAGGCCAGGATGAAGATAAGATAGTGCATACTGCCTATCCTCATCTGGCCTAGGGTTTGGACACAATCCCCCTAACAGGTATCATTAAGAAACACTCCCAGCTGAGGAATCAGCTTATACCAGTAGAGCTGCTGCCATTGGTGTACCCCAGGGCTCTGTGCTTGGCCCTTTACTGTTTGGAATTTATTTCCTGGCAGTTCAGGCTAAAGTATATGGCCTTTGACTTACCACGGTTCCAGATTCTTGCATACTGGGTGCAATCACTGAGTCAGCCAATGATGATAACATACTACAGGAGGGGCTATCACACACAAATGACTGGTGACAAAACCACATGGCCTACAAATAAATTCAAAAATGTGGGTTTATTTTGTTCTTCAGTGAAGTGGAATTCCCTGCTAATTACAGCACTGACAACAGTCCCACTATACTGAAACCCACTGATGCAAGACCTGGGAACACATGTAGATAGCAATCTGAACTTCGACTACCAAGTGCCCACACTGGTATTGAAAGCCTGTGTTGTGCATATCATCAGTCACCATTGTATTCAGATCTGAGGATTATATTACAGCACTATATTTGAACCTCATCTGAACACTAACAGAGTATACTGCTCTATTTTGGATGTACCTTACCAGACACATGCAGCAGCTGGAGAGACCACAGAGGTTTCTCACCAAGAAATACAGGGCCTACAAACAAGGCCATAATGTATGTGGATAGACTGAAAGCCATGTCACTGTAATCTGGATCATATAGGATAAGGTGACTTCTGCCTTGCCTCCAAGCCAGTCTCTGAATTTGCCCTGGTGGGAATAGTGCACATTCACAAGTCAGATGTAACTGATGACATCAGCAGTTTCTGGTGAGGAGAATATGGTAATAACAGTGTTCCACATGCTGGTGTAAAAGGCTCTCTGTCATGTCAAGCAATTGTGCAAACACACACACACGCACACACACACACACACGCGCGCACACACACACACACACACACACACACACACACACACACACACACACACACACACACACACACACACACACACACACACACACACACACACACACACACACACACACACACACACACACACACACACACACACCACAGTTGACTGCAGAATTCTGTATTTAAGGGAAGCATCACAGCTCAAGTCTGACTTGGAGTGTCTGAGAAGACATGTTACAGCTGTAGACATCAGCAGTGTCTGTTGAGGAGAATATGGTAATAACAGTGTCCCACATTTTGGTGTAAAAGACTCTCTGTAATGTCAAGCAAGTGCTGTGAAGATATGTGAAGGCTGCCAGCCTAGCTAGATAGAGTT